>NC_083322.1:34597133-34767133 GCF_963455315.2 Globicephala melas
CTCATCCTGTCTCAATAGACTTCCACGATTACCTTTTGCCAACTAGTCTTGTTGAAAGGTTTCTAGCGTTATAGGTAATGTAAAGTCCATTAGGTCAGCCTCTTCATAGCATGACATGCAGTAAATTACAAGTGCTTCAAGCAGCTCAGTGAATTACAGTTCATCACTTTGAAAGGTTTCCCACTACAAGACCACAGATATCAGATCTGGCAGTTAGGATCCAATTAACACTTTGGTCAGAATAATCAGATTGCATGTGTAAGACTTGTATAATTCGTTTATTGCTTCCATGCATCTTCTGTCTGTAGGTAAATTTGTTGCTGTTACTTCAAAGCCTGGAATCAGTATTTCACTTGCCTTTAGGTTATATTTCAAGTTCTTTTGCAGTGCAGTGATGAACTCCCCTTGTTTCAGCAATTTAGATCACTTGTCCTGTAGATATTACAGCTTGAGAAATGGTTTGTTGCTGGTAGTTTTGTTTTGTGCTCTTACCATGTCATTATATGTCTAGAAAAAAATTGCTAGCAATTTTTACTAAGCCCGTTTTATTTAGTGTATCAGAGACAGTTTTCCCCAATGTGATCACTGTGAATCTTGCATAACAACCCTGTACACCATAAATGACATATGCAATGACATTTACATGTGTACTGTCATGCAAAACTATTTCTTGCTACACTGAATATAATACCATGACTGAATGAAAGAAAACATTCTGATTTGGTGATATCATTTTTCTAGCCATGGTCAGTTATTCACAAGAGGTCCTTCAGGGCAAGACTAAGGAGAAAATGTTATTCTCACATTTGGTACTTTTGGCCAGGACTTTGATAGCTAGTTGACCACACTTTCAAATATTATGGCTAACTGGATAGAAATCTGGAAAGAATAATTTGGCCCAAAGGATAATACAGTTTCTTAAAAATAAAAAAGGATATACAAATTCCACCACTGCAATTTTTAAATCACAATGGCCTAACAAATTTTCATAAACAAAAAAGCCTAAAAATATTTCCTGAAATAGCATCACATTCAATTCTCAATGAAGGTTATTTGTTATAAATTACTGTTTCTTTATTCTCTTTTATATTATACCTAATGCAGATTTAAGTTCCTAGATTCAGAACACATGTTTCAAATCTAATATAAACTGTCACAGTACCATGAAAGCACAGTTAAATTCTACTTAGAAGATATATTAAAAATGATTACTTTTTATAGATGAAATGTAAGTGATAAAACTGGACCTACTGATTGAAAAGATGCCTCTAGTTTGGTTTTACACAGAGAGCTATTTAATGATTAGTGAAGATAATAGGACTAGTATTCAAGTTTCTTTTCGTAAGTGGCCATTTCATTTTCCATACATTTACACCACACCAGAGAGTCAAATAGATAACGCAAATACAAATATTTCTTCTTTCGAATGATGATAAAAACAACACTAATGAAGATGCAGATAGCAACAAAAAGCCTGGATGCCGTGTCAGACTCTGAAATCAGAAAAATTCGAACTGAATGTTGAATCTCTCACTTGTTTGCTTTGTCACTTTGGTCAAGCTACTTAACTTCTCTGAGACACTATTCCTCTATCAGTAGAATTAAAGTAAGAATATCCATTGTACTTGGTTATTCTGATAATTAATGATAATACTGCATGTAAATACATAACACACAGTAACCACTCAAATTATCTACCTTCCCTCTTTACCCAAATGAATTTTTCCTTCAAAGCGACTTCATTATACATAATAATTGGCCTCAGTTTATACAACTGGAATGCTAAGAGAGGCTATCTTCTCTGTAATCTCCACTCAGACTTAGATCTAAAAACATTAAAATCGAGGGGGATCTCATAATCTACACTGAATCCTGAGGGGTTTATATCAGAAAGTAAAAGTTAAACAAAAAAGTGATACATGGTATCTGGTAATAGTGTTCTGTGAACATTACTATGTTCACATAAAATACATTTATGCAATCTACTATTTATTCAAAAGGAATATTCTGGTACAAAATACACGTCAAGCTAAAGATTTTGGTTTTGTTGGTTGTGCAGCAGGCAAACTTTGTCTGAGAAAGTGTGTCCTTGTCAAACCCAAACGTGGCCTCAGAGTAGCCTAAGCCTGATAAGGGCTTTTTTGCATCAATTTCTACCAGTACCTGTTATTTGGTTTCTAAATATTTGGGTTCTAACTCTTGCTCACAAAATCCCTTGTGTCTTAGGCCCCATCCCCTGTTTCTGGTTTAATCTGTACTAGCAAGTCAGTTTTTTTTTGGTATCTAGATGTTACTCTTCCTCCAACTTTGGCTCTAACCACAATTTCTACTTGTTATATAACTTCTTGAATAATAAACCTTCCTGCAGACATTCATTCATCCAACCAATGTCTGCTAACTTGTGATGGTAGAAGGGAAGGTAAGTAAATGCACAATTATAGTTCAGTGTGGCAAGCGTCATGATAGAAGAATGTACAGAAGAAATAAAAGATATCAGCACAGCATAATGAGGAAAGGCTTTCAAGAAGAGGTAATGCTTAAGTTGGGTTTTAATGGATGAATTGGAATCAAGGATATTGAAAGACCTCTCTAAGCAGAAATGAGGCATGGGTGAAAGCAATAAAAAATCATTCCTGGGCTTCCCTGGTGGCGCAGTGGTTGAGAGTCTGCCTGCCGATGCAGGGGACGTGGGTTCGTGCCCCGGTCCGGGAACATCCCACTATGCCGCGGAGTGGCTGGGCCCGTGAGCCATAGCCGCTGAGCCTGCGCGTCCGGAGCCTGTGCTCCACAATGGGAGAGGCCACAACAGTGAGAGTCCCGCGTATCACACACACACACAAAAAATCATGCCTTATGACTGGAGTGTGTGGTACACGTAGCATAGGTAGGTAGGAGCCAGATGGTGAAAGGGCCAGGCTACTAAATTTAAAAGTTAAAATTTTCTTCTACAAGCATTATATGAATAGAGGGTTGGGAAACATGGGGGTCCTGAAGAGTTTAAGAAAAGTGATAGGACCAGATTTGAATTTTAGGACTCTCCACGGCAATAATGCTAGTGAGGGGTTACCATGGACATTTTAGATCACTTGCATGGGCTAGAGAGGAAAGGAGGGGTTGAGAGATGGTAAGGAATCTAAACATACAGGACTTGATTGATTACATGCAGAAGCTGTGAAAGAAGAGGAGCAATCTAGACAACCACAAAGTACCTGAGCAGATGATGGTCTCATTGATTAAGGTAGAGAATACAGAAAGAGAATTCGTTTTGAGAGGTAAGGAAGGCAATATGTTTAATGTTGGGCATGCTGAGTTTAAGGGCCCTGTGATATCCAGGATGCTAAGTATGTGGTTCTTGAACTAGAGAGTAGTGGCCTCAGATTTGGACTTGGGAGTCATTAGCATATCAATGGTATTTGAAATAATAGTGTAGGTGAAGTTACCCATGAATCTGTATGGGTTGTATAGACCAAGGAGAGCAGAGGACGGAGCATAAAATTCTGGGGTAGTTAATTTCCTAAACAAATATTTATCAAACACTAATAATGTGAAAGTCCCTGTGCTAGGTGCTGGGGAAATGACAGTGAACCAGTACAAGTGACCTTCCTTCTTGCCCCCTCCCCTCTCTCCTTTCCTTTCTTCTTTCCTTCCTTCCTCTCTTCCTTCCATCAACACATGTTTATTAATCAGTTAATGTATGCCAGACACATACTAGGAGCTAATACTATAGGAACAAAAACTGTCCTTGAAAAGTTAATACTCTAATGGAGGAGAAATAAATCAGTAAACTGGTGAAATACGCAAAATAATTACAAATTTTGATATGTTCTAGAAGGAAATAAAGAAGGTGTTAAACAAGGAATAATAAGGCAGATCATCTTAGTAGGGTTACAGAACACCTCTCTGAGAGACAGCATATAAGCTAAGCCTGAAGGATGAGAAATAGCCACATATTAAATAGGATCAAAGAGGATTCAAACTAATGGAGAAGCAGCTCACACTAACTTGAACTTGATCTGGAGCAAAGGGAATGAGGTGGAGGCAAGGTTGAAGAGCTCAGCAAGGGCCCAATATAATCCCTGTTTACATCCTAATAGAGGACATTAGTGATTTGCTAATCACTAATCATGCAACTAATAACTTATATGACAATCATAGAAAGTAATCTAAAGGGGAAAGTAAACATTTGTCATTTGAGGATACAGAGAGGAATCAGAGCCTAGAGAGCATATTGAGAAGACCTAGCTTGAGCAGTCTCTTTTGAAACCAGCAGAGAGGTAGAAAATCCAAGAAAAGAGTGTTTTAGAAAGAAATCTTGATCAACAAAGTCAGATGAAGTGAACAGGTTAAGATAAGGATGAGATAATGTTCCTTGTCTTGGTTAATGTGGAGGTTACTGAAATGGGTTAAAATAACCTCAGGGGAAGGTTGGTCAGAAGTCAGATTATAGAATGATGAGGAGTAAAGGGGCAGTAATATGTTGGAGATAGTAGGCCATTCTTTTTTTTTTTTTTTTTTTTTTTTTGCGGTACGCGGGCCTCTCACTGTTGTGGCCTCTCCCGTTGCGGAGCACAGGCTCCGGACGCGCAGGCCCAGCGGCCATGGCTCACGGGCCCAGCTGCTCCGCGGCATGTGAGTAGACCATTCTTTTAATCAAGCAGGGTATGATGAAGGTGAATTGCCAAACCAGAAGAGTGTGTGGATTTCAGAGAGTCTTAATTTTTTAAGACAGAAGACCTAGGGCATGTTTCTATGTTGAGGTAAGTAGACTAGTAGTGAGGGAAGTGCTGCAGGAACATGAGAAAAAGGTGGAGCAAAGTTCTTTAGTAGGTAGAAGGAGACAACACCAAAACAACAGATAGTCCATCAATGAAATGAAAAGGCAGTCTACGGAAGAGGAAAATATTTGCAAACCACATATCTGATAGGGGTTAATATCCAAAATATACAAGAAATTCATAAAACTGTATCACAAAAAACACCTCAAATAACCCACTTTAAAAATGGACAAAGGGTCTGAATGAACATTTTTCCACAGGAAATATACAAATGGCCAACAGGTATGTGTAAAGGTACTCATCTTCACTAATCATCGGGGAAATGCAAAATGCAAATCAAAACAACAACGAGATATCGCCTCACACCTGTTGGGATGTTTACTATCAAAAAGATGAGATAAATGCTGGTGTGAATGTGGAGAGGAAACACTTGTGCACTGTTGGTGGAAAGGTAAATTGGCATAGTCACTATGGAAAACAGTATGGAGGGTCCTCAAGAAATTAAAAATAGAACTATGAAATGATCCAGCAATCCCATTTCTGGGTATTTATCCAAAGGAAATGAAATAATCATCTTGAGATATCTGTTCTACCAGGTAACTGAATTATTATTCACTATAGCCAAGGTACAGAAACAACCTAAGTGTCTGTCAACAGACAAATAGATACAGAAGATGTGGTAAATAAATACAATAGAATTATTATTCAGCCTTAAAGAAGAAGGAAATCCTGTCATCTGCCACAACATGGACGAACCTGGAATAATTGTTGTATAATCTCGGAGGAGGAAAGGTCTAGTAACCATGGCACAAAACTAAGAAGCCATAAAAAGAGGACCAATAAATGCAACTTCATTTTAAAAAATCTGCATGGTAAAAACCAAAATCAAATTAAAGGTAAATGATAAATTAGAGATGACAATTGTATTTTGAATTTCCCTAATATGTGAAAGTGCCTATAGATCAACAAGAAAAAGACCAACAATCCAATAGAAAAAAATGGGCAAAGTACTAAACAGTTTGCAGAAAAGAGCGTCTCTTCCATATGGATATATATCCAACATAATTCAAAATAAAAGAAAGTTAATTAAAGATATTCTGAGAAGCCTATCAGATCGGGAAAGATCAGATTGTTAAATAACACTGTGACGGTAAAGTTGTGGAAAGTAGACACTAGCTTACGGAAATATAAAATGGCAACAGATCTACAGAGAGCATTTGGGTAATATCTATAAAAATTACAAATAAACACATTCTTTGACCTAGGAATTTCAGTTCTAAAACCTTCCTCAGTTATACTTGTGTATATGTGAAGTGACATGTGTTCAAAACTATTCATTGATGCATTTTTGTTAGCAACAAATTAGAAACATCCCAGGTGACAATCCACAGGAGACTGGCTAAATGACATCCATCAGTGGAATACTATGCAGTCATACAATGAATGAGGAAGCTCGCTACGGATTACTCAGTTTTTTGCTTTTTATGCTTTTTCGATTTTAAACTATGTAGACATTTTAATTAAAAAAAATAAAGAATTTTAAAAAGCAGTTATAGGGCACATTAAGGTTATAAGGAACTCACTTTTTTTTTTTTTTTTTTTTTTTTGCGGTACGCAGGCCTCTCACTGCTGTGCCCCCTCGTGCCCCCTCGTGCCCCCCGCCCCACCACGGAGCACAGGCTCCGGACGCACAGGCCCAGCAGCCACGGCTCACGGGCCCAGCTGCTCCGCGGCACGTGGGATCCTCCTAGACCGGGGCACGAACCCGCAACCCCTGCATTAGCAGGCGGACTCCCAACCACTGCGCCACCAGGGAAGCCCAGGAGCTCACAGCTTTTTAAAAGAAATATGTCCCAAGAATAATGCCTCAGAGAGTTAATCAAATGCAAAATACATATTGGTAAATACTTCCCACCAGTTTTAAATTATTATAAAAAAAATCCTCTGAGCAAAACTACTGACGTAATAAGACAAAGTAACTTAGCTGTGACCCTCGTGCCACAGTAATGTTTAAAGATCTTGTCAGGCTAGTGAGGTTTTCCAGTGTAATATATTTAAAAAAGTATTCCAAAATAGTATTAATAAGCAAGAATTCTAATTTGAAATAAACAGGTGATGAGAGGAAAATTAGGTAAAATGTATCAGATCTCTTCAGGGATACCATGGGAATAGAATTTATATCTGTAAGGTACTTTTTTCATCTGTGGATATCAAGGGACTGATAAATGCTATTGTCTTATACAGTTGACAAAACCTGGAAGAGGTAGACAGTTACTAACCCTTTGGTTATAGGAATATAAAAAGTGCCAAAGTGTGTATCAAGCCCTGTATTCTGTCACTTAAAGGTATCACTATTTTGGAGTCAAGCTTCCTGACATTCCATTTCCCTCAAAAGACTACACCTCCAACACTCTTAACCTTCTCTTGAACACTAGTTCTGAATCTATTAATCAGGGATTTATCCAAACCTTTACAGAACCTCATTTATTCACTCATTCACTTCCCAAGAGAAGATAATATTGTTTTGCCAGCATGTACTTCACAAAGCTTCTAAACCTACAGACTTGTCAATCTATAACCTCTGAATCCTAGACAGAGATGTGGAAAAGATTAGGTCCCATATTAGAACAGTCAGAATATATGAAGGGTGAGAATACTAGAATACTAGCAATTCTTCCCATTAGGGAAGTGAGCATTCTAGGTCCTATCCCCCCAGTCTCAGGATCTTCTGGATCAAATCCAGGATATCAAACCCTCAGTTTCTAAGAGGCCTATGTACCTCTTTCCATTTTTGTCATGTGAAACTAAGAGGAAAGAAACATGCTGGTATGAACTATATCCAGCCTCCTATCTAGGAATTTTTAAACTCTTTGCTATAGTGTTTTTTCATATAATTAACTTTTATAGACTCCCTAAAAAAGTAGCTTTGAAAAAGTTTTTCATAATGAATTTAAATTGCTTTTTATTATTATTCTATTCTCAACCCTCTTGCTTTTTGCTCCCCACCCCCTTGCCTACCTTACTCTGTCCCACTTCCTCCCTCCCCCACTTTCTGAACTTTTTTCTGTACACCTTTACCCGTGAGGGCAGCATTATTTGTTCACATTGAGACGATATGGTTATCATTATCTTAGATCAAAATCTCTAAGGATGTTAATTGTCAGTAATTGGTTACTACCTAGATGCTGTCAGTAAAGATAGTTCCCTTTGGAAAGAACAAAAAAGGAATTGCAATTATAACTAAATACCAGCTTGAGGTTGGACGGGGTGGATGCATGGAGATAAAAACTTCCGGAGGCCTTTGAAGCAGTGAAAAAGTATTCAGAATGGAGCTAGGTCCTGTGAATTTAGCTAAACGCATCATGCTTTAGGCTACTTCTTCCTAGGCTTTGTATGGAAGGCTAGACCATTATGTTTAATGCTGTGTACTCAGGGCTTAATGTGGTATTTGGCACAAAATAGATATAATCAAAAATGATTTTGAAGAATAAATTAATGAAGGAATATTCCTCCACATACCAGCTATGTTTCCTCTGAGTGGTGTTGTAGGATGTGGCGACTAGGAAATAGGAAAACAGAGGTGTTTCCGAGGGCATCAAAAATATAACATAATGCTTTCCCTATGGTCTTTTCAACATACTAGCCCCTTAAATACTAAACTGAAAATGAGTACAGTTGGGATTTGATTAGAATTTTTGAAACTGCTCACCTGGGTGGCTCAGTAAAAATCCCTGTTTCCAAAGAAGAAAACAAACAAACAAAAAGAATCAGAACAAATTTCATTTCATATGTCCCCAATAATGCAAACAGAGTTTGCATGTGTGTTTTTTTCGGCATATTCATAAAGAAGCATCATAAAATAACTCCACTGGCTTTTTGATTACTCTTAAAAAACTCATTATAGATGTGCAAAGATAGCAGGTAACATATGTCTTATGCTTTAACCACAGAATTTTATATATTTTATCTCAAATTCTTTTTCTTTACAGAAACTTCAGCATTGAAAAAGGAATAACAATATAAGCAAAAACTAAAAAAGCTGAGTTACTGGACACCTTTCATTTTCAGTCAATCAGTTCACATTGGGAAACGTCTGATTTTTATATTTATTGCTCTGTCCTTTGTGCTGCAGTATGTAAAAATAACTACTAAGCCATTTTAAAATTCACCTGTTTAAATGTCTGTCTCTCCCCTGATGTAGTACGGTGGAAAATATGCTTTATTCACTTAGGTATACATAGTCCCTAGCATGTTGCTGGTATATGGTAGATCTCAATACGTGTTATTGACTAAATTATACCGTAAATAAATGTAGAAAAAGTTTACAGAAGTAACCTTGCTTTAAAAATTGTTTCAAGATTATATACATAATGTATGCTCCATGTTGAAATTTAAATATTAAAATACAAACATCACCTATAATTCCATTATCTTCACTACCATCAAGAGTTGGTGCATTTTTTGTATTTTTAAACCCACTTTTAACATGAAATTTATTTTCTTTTGTTTAAAAAGTAATACACAGTCCTTAACGTTCATTTTAAAAATACCAAAAAATAGAAAGAATTAAAAAATTACAGTTTTACCATTCAAATCCCATTCCTTTTATAGATATAGGCAGTCTTTGCTTTGTATGGTCCGGATAGGCAAGAATTTCAGTTGCAGTAGTTTAACTAAATCAAATTAAGTCCCCAAATGACTTAGTTCAGATTTAGTTACCATAGTATGTTAGCTATGAAGAACTACATAAAGTATACACTTAGCTGCTAGATCTTCAGTCCGTGGATCACTACATAAGTAATAGGTGTATATCATGGTTCACATCAGAAGAGCCAGTTGATCAACACCCAGAGTCCTGGGCCATAGAAACTGGGAGATAATAAATGTGCAGTTTTAATTTGCTAAGTCTGTGGGAAGTTGTTTGGTGGCCCAATAAAATTAATATATACTAGGATAATATTTTGATTTACAGACTTTTTTTTTTTTTCAGTGCTCTGTGGATATGGTCCCATTGTCTTCAGGCATTTGGTATTACAGAGGAAAAAATATCTGAAGTCAGTTCACGTCACCCATCTGATTTGAGGAAAGCTTTTCTCCCCATCTGAATAATTATAAAATTATTTCCTTTGTGCTTATATTACAAGAAATTTGCCAATATCAGGGTATACACTTTTCTCCCTCTTTCTCTCTCCCTATCCCTATTTCTTCTATTTGTTTTTAAGAATGATTTCTTGAATTTTATTTTAGATACTATTTCTATTTCAAATGTTCTGATTTCATCCCAGTCAAGAAATGTTTGTATTCAGGAACTTGCATTGTTTTTAGGTTCAAACTCCATTCTCTACCCTATCTATGGTTGTCTCACATTTTAAAAACTTTTATACATGTCCTTTATATTGTGGAGAATAAAAATTTCTCTTCCATCTTAGGGATTTGATTTACAGTGTCAGCAGGACTTTTAACTACCAAATCTCCAAAGAAAAAATTAATTGTGATATTGCATTTTAATTTCTCTGCAATCTTTATTCCATCATATTTTCATCTCACTCTCTTCGAACTCATACCATTTTCTTCTTATCTCAATCTGTTCTGATCTTATAGCTCTCTCTGTTTTATAAAACCTGTGTTTTCTCGAATCCTATTGAAGATGCCAAACATGTTTACATGTTTTTCTTTTGGATGATGCAGTAAAGCCTGAATGCATTCTTCTTCCCAGTTAGCATAAAGGACTTCTTTTCTCTTCTTCTACATTTTTCCATCTTTTCTTCTTAAGCAGTGATGTATTTAGCCTTGTACTTGCCAACAGACAGGTTGGTGGATTATAGTTTCCCAGAGTCTTTATCCACATGGGATAAGATTGAATCTTCTCAGTTTTGTACCCATGGCTTTACAAAACTAGCTTGATTTTGGTGGGCCTTCATCTAGTGTAGCTCTGCTGGATCAAGATGGAATTCTTACTCCTCTCCTCTCTGACATGTTCATATAATAAAAGAGCATTGGTGTTAGAAGGTGGGCTCTAGAGTCAGCCACACTGGATGAATGTCCCAAGTCTCACCAGCAAAGCTAATGTGGCCAAGTCATTTAAATTCTCTCTGCTTCAGATTCCTTATAAGTAAAAGGGGGATAATAATATAAAAACCTCATTAATTGTCAGCATTAAATGAGATAATGCGCACGAAGGGTTACCACAGTACTTGACACTCTGTAAGCACTCAATATTGGTTTTCCTCTAATTCGATTTTTATGGGCATGGAAAACCCATTCCCTTCAAGTACACTGTTACCAAGGCTCTGTGTTTACTCTGTGTTTATTTGTGAGGGTGTCTCTCCAGACTACAATGCACTATGTCACCACAGGTTCACTCTGTACAACATCCGGCTCATTTTCCCAATCATGTTGCTGTTTCTGACTCTATGTACAAAGAAAGAATGAAGAGAGGGCAAAGGGAAGGGGACTCAGATTGCTTCAAAAACTAGTCACAAGCAATTAATGAGATAACTCAGTTTTCTGATCACTACTGACCTCATGGTTCAGAATAAGAGGACAGACAAAGGCAAAAGGTAGCTCAGGTGGGCTCCAATTTCACAAAATCTTTAAAGTTTTCATAGGTCTTGAGAATGCGGAAATTTCTTGAAAATTGTGAGTTGGCTTTGGCAAGCTTATCTTATGACCCATAAAGCACATGTACGTACCTTCTCTGAGCTCAAGATCTGAAAATAAAGCTGCCAGTTGTACACACACCGATAACTAGACCTCACCCAAACTCAGTGCTTAATCCTGAGCCTGCAAAGCTGCTTCTCTTACTGTGGACACTGTCTCATTGAACAGGCACCATTGTCTCCCCACTCAGCCAAGCTCAATACCCCAAGGTAATTTTTACTCCTCCTTCTACCTCAGTTCTATTTTCAATCAGTCAGTAACTATTGCCCAATCGTTCCTACAATGCCTCTCCAGTCCCACTCCCTCTTGGCCATTCACATTTCCTCAAGTCTGGATTTCTAACTTCACCATTTTCCATCTGGACTATTGTTACTGTCTTTGAAGTGGTCTTCAGCCTCTAATGTTTTCCTTCTCCAATCAATACTCCTTATTGTTGCCAGAATTATCTTCCCCAAATACAAATCTCGTCATGTCACTACCCTTGTCAAACACTAAAAAGGTTTCCCAATCCAACAGAAAACAGTTTATTTTCCTTACTTTAAATTCAAGGTCTAGAGCAACCTAACCTCAACCCCTTTGCAGGTCCATCTCCTCAGAGATCTCTTCACAGCACTCATCAGTACCAGTGGGACACCTACTACCCTTTGAGCATATCTGCCACTTCTGCTTCCCACTAGTTTAGCTTTTTCATTTCTCTCAGCCTGGAGTGCACTGTGTTGGCAAACACCAAAATCTACCCAAACTTTCCCCATTGTTCAAGGCTCAACAGGGGAGGCGCCTCTATGAAATAATCTCCAGATGCTTGGATGAGCAGTACTTTCTTTTCTATGCCTTCACTTTACTTTGTTTATTCTATTTATCCCATTCTGCCTTTTATTGTGATTATTTACACTAAAACCAGACTAGAGAAATGACTGTGCTTCATTTACTCTGATCTTCCACAATCTGGCAAAATGTTTTTTGCACATAGTAGTTGTTCAGAAAAAAAAAATTTCCTGAAGTTATCAGGGTTAAAACCTTCAATATGTGAATACTGCTTTATTACAATCATTGTATTAAAATTACATACAAAATGCTCACATTTCATGTAGAAATGAAAATGAATAAGACTATAATTTTTACTTTTGGCATCCTCCAGTATTTTGGTGTCACAATCTGCTGAGAAGACATAATAGCAAGGTAAAATATGTAAATGTGAGTTTTCAGGGCACAGATTATTCTCCTGCATAGTAATTACATTTAATTTAACTCTTGTGTGTTCTTGACAAGTACAACTTTGAGTTAAATCATACTGTGGGTTTGCTAACACTATTTGTATAGCATTTAAAAATTTACCAAGTATCTTCACATTTCTTCTGTTGTGTCATTTGTTAGATGCCATACTTCCTATTATCTACTTTTATAGGCTCAGAAAGACCAAGACATGTGACAGAATAAATAAGAGGAAGAATTGGAATTTGAATTAATTTTTCTTTTATTTTACCAAATTTAAGGTGTTGTTCACCATTTATGAGATGGTGGTTTAATTTTGTTGAATCCTCAGTGTCTCTAATAGCCCCATATCTCTGACTAGGATGTATGGGAGTCTTTATTGAAGGCTTAAGCAGGCTTGGCTGCCAAACAGGGTGCCCACAGAATTTACTGGTACATGTATGAGAGTAAAAACAGGCAATATTAGTAATTACAAGAAGAGACAGATGTCAGCCAGAACTATCCTGGATAAATTGAAATGTGCATTCTAGCTACTGGCCTTAAAAATTGAGAACCATGTTTTCTCCTCTGCAAAACCAAAGCAGAGAAAGCTATTTATAAATTTTCTATCTTGAAATATTTATTAATTTCTATTGGAAAACTGTATTTTTATAGCAATGATATTTTTAAAATCCAAATTTACTTAAAAGATTTCAATAAATATTTAGTTTGAAATAAACTGTAAAAATATTTATATGCCAATTTTAAGTGAAAAATTTGCCCCTCCTCCCAAAACAAGCATAAATAAATATAAACACATAAGAAAGCATTCTGAGAACAACAAAAATCTTAGGTATACTTATTCTGCACTTAATGTTGCAAACGGTCACATAGTTCATGTCAGACCATAAGTTGAAAGCATCCTTTCATCTACAGCATTTCCAAAGTCTCTCTCTAGTCTATGGTTTTGCAGATCCACTTTTATTTATTTTTTTTGGAGGACTCTGATTTTTATTTACTTTTTACAAACAAGAATTGTATATATTTAAGATGTACAATATATATAGTGTGAATTGACAATCTAACTATTTAACATACCCATCACCTCCCAAAGTTAGCATTTTATGTGTGTGTGAACACTTGAGATATACTCTCTTAGCAAATTTTAAGTATACATCATTATTAACTATAGACACTATGTTGTATATTAGGTTCTTCAGAGCTTATTCATCTTATAACTGAAAGTTTGTACTCCTTGATCAATATTATTTTTTCTAATTAAGAACTTTTAAAACACCATACAGTGGATCCAAAGGCTGTGGATTGATTTACAACAAATATCAACATATAACTTTGGTTTTTAGAGTCAAATTATTTAAAGGGACTTTGCTTAAGGCTTTTAGTTCAGCCTTACCTTCCCTTGGTAAAATTTAAGTCACTTGTAATAATCAAAATTTCTGTAGGGGAAAATCAGCCATCTACTACAAAAGATATTAGCTATAGGCCAATCATTCTTACTGAAAAATGACTTAAAATTTCAATTCTTTAATTTTGTAAAATTCCCACTTGCTAGTCTATGTTAGGACACTGGAATTTATCTGTAACCTCAAATGGTAGAACATCTTCAAAGAATTTTGCTTTCTTCCTGTTCAGTCACCATCTAAAATATTCTTCCAGTAACAAATCAGGTAGTTTAAATCTCTTTGTTACCAATTAGACCAACAAACATTTATTGATGGCAGAAATGCCAACCATAAAAGGTCAGGGATACTTTCATTCTTAGGATGCAAAGCAGGTTCTCTTGAATTCCTTTAATCCCAGTTTGGAAAAGTAATTTAACACCCAAATAATCGTGACTATTAAATTTTAATATAAGTCAAATGCTCTGAGAACATTTTGTAATGCTCAGCAATTAAAGGACCCCCTTCTTTCGTTTTACAATAGTGAGTAAAGTTTTGATACTAATGAATACAACTTTGATGTCTTTGCACCTGAGCCTCGCCTTTGATGACCTCACAGCATACAACTTACTCTTTGGCACTGACTAGGTGCCACTGGAAAAACGGGCATCATAGCTGAGTGTAATGTCCCATAAGAACAAAACCTGCAAAGAGTCATTGTTTTGCAACATACACTGGCCTGGTGATTAAACTCAATGCTACAGTGATACCAGGATATGAACCTCTTGTATTCAAGACGCAAATTGGTCCATAATGTTTTTGTGTCATTTTTACAGATATTTCAATAGTGTAGAAGTAACCATGAAGTAATTTCATAACATCTTCAATATTACAATTGCATAGTTTTCTATTTTTGGAAAAGAATATTAGTATTTTACTGAACTGTATTCTTAGGACAATTCTAGATTCCTTGAATATTTTTTATACAATAATATTTAATTAAATATGATTAAAATAGGTAAAATAAGTGATAATAAATAATTTCATTTTCCATAGTGATATGCATGGCTCATGATGGGCTCACATAAGGAATGAAAACGTATCAAAATATCATTAAGATTTTGTTGTTTCCATAGCTATTGAAAACAGCAATCTGACTGATGAAATTTAAATAGGCTTCTGGGATGAAACTCAGGTTTTTCATTGGAATACAGGGGAATCATAACATATTATTACATCTATAATAAACTATAAAAAATAGTACATATTCCTTCCTAGGGGCCAAAATCAACATAATCATAAGAATATTTTAGAATCTCTTACAAGTCATGAGTAAACATTTTATTCAAAAGATATATGGGTATATATCAATAACTGCATTAAACATAAAACTGTATGCTGCTTACAAGAGATATTAATAAAACATAAGGACACAGAAAGGCTAAGAGTAAAAACATAGTAATAAATTTAACTTGGAAGCACTAACCACAAGAAAGCTAGAGTTATCTATACAAATATCAGAGAAAGAAGAATTTAAGGCTAAGAATACAGTTGATCCTTGAACAAGGGGAGTTTGAACTGCATGGGTCCAATTATACACAGATTTGTTTTTTAGGAGCAAATACTAAAGTTCTACATGATCCACAGTTGTTGAATCCACGAATGTGGAACCGCATATATATGGAGGGCCAACTCACAGTTATAAGCAGATTTTCGACTGAGGAGGGTTGGTGCCCTTAACGCCCATGTTGTTCAAGGGTCAACTGTACTTTTAAGGCAACATTATTAGAGATTAAGGAGAACATTTCAGAATGATAAAAAGTTTACATTACCAAATAGATATACTAATTCTCAATATGCATGTGCCTAATAGCATAGTTTTAAAACACATAAAGGAAAAACTGACAGAACTAAAAGGAGAACCAGATAAACACACACTCATAATGGGGGATTTTAAAACACCACTATCAGTAACTCTGTATAAGCAGATACAAATTCAGTATGATAACAGAAGATGTGAACAAGACAATGAATACACGATCTAATTGTTACACTCACACACATATATCTATATGCGTATATATACATATACATAACACTGTACAAAATAATGGCAAAATGTGCACTCTTTTCTAGTGCAAATTAAACTTTATCATAATAGATCATATCCAAGGCCATATAAAGCAAGTGCCAAAAAATTTCAAAGCCTTGAAACACTTAAGTTTTCTTACCACTGTGAAATTAATCACCGTTAAAAGGTAATTTAAGAAATCCTAAAATATTTTGAAATTAAATAATGACTAAATTATGTATGGGTTAGAAAAGAAATCATAATGGAAATTAGAAGACATTTTAAACTGAATGATTGTGGAACTACAATATATCAAGTTGTGGGATGCAGCTAATACTATGCTTAGTGGGACATTTAAAACCTTAAATTCATACATTAGAAACAAAGAAAGACTGAAAAATCCATGATCTAATGGTCTACTTTGATAGGTTAAAAAAGGAACAGTAGGAGAACAGTATGGAGGTTCCTTAAAAAAAACTAAAAACAGAACTGTCATATGGCCCAGCAATCCCACTACAGGGCATATACCCAGAGAAGACCATAATTCAAAAAGACACATGCATCCCAATGTTCATTGCAGCTCTATTTACAATAGCCAGGACATGGAAGCAACCTAAATGTCCACCAACAGAGGAATGGATAAAGAAGATGTGGTACATATACACAATGGAGTATTACTCAGCCATAAAAAGGAACAAAATTGGGTCATTTGTAGAGACGTGGATGGACCTAGAGACGGTCATACAAAGTGAAGTAAGTCAAAAAAGAAAAAGAAATATCATACATTAACGTATATATGTGGAATCTGAAAAACTGGTATAGACAATCTTATTTACAAAGCAGAAATAGAGACACAGATGTACAGAACAAACGTATGGATACCAAGGGGGAATTGGGAGATTGGGATTGACATATATACACTATTGATAGTATGTATAAAATAGATAACTAATGGGAACCTACTGTATAGCACAGGGAACTCTACTTACTGCTATGTGGTGACCTAAATGGGAAGGAAATCCAAAAAAGAGGGGATATATGTATACGTATAGCTGATTCATTTTGCTGTACAGTAGAAACTAACACAATATTGTAAAGCAACTATCCTCCAATAAAAATTAAAAAACAAATTAAAACAAAGATGACCTATTAAAAAAAAGATGATGATATTTAAAAAAATAAAGTAAAAAAGGAACAGTAAATTAAAGCCAAAGAAAGCAGAAGAAAGGTAATAAAGTTAAGGACAGAAATCAATGAAATTTAAAAAACATGGAATCAGGATCACAGACATAATGTAAAACACAATACTATAAAACTATTAGATAACACAGAAGACAATCTAGGGGTCCTTGCATTTGGCATTGTTTAGATACAATACCAAGAGCATGATCCAGGAAAGAAAAATTAAGTTGTACTTCATTAAAATTAAACATCTCTGCTCTGTAAAGGACACTGATTAAAATAGTGAGAAGATAAGCCACTGACTTGGAGAAAATATATATCCAAAATATATAAAGAACTCTTAAAATTCAACAGTAAGAAAATAACGAACTCAATTAAAAAGTGGGCAAAAGATCTTAACAGATACCTCACCAAAAGATCTGAACAGATACAAATGGTAGTTTCTTGTAAAGCTAAGCAGTTTTACCATATAATCCAGCAATTATGTTCCTATGTATTAACCCAAAATAAATTGAAAACTTTTGTCTACACAAAAACCTGCGAACAAATCTTTATAGCGGCTTTATTCATAATTGCCAAAACTTGGAAGCAAGCAAGATTTCCTTTAATAGGTGAATGGATAAATAAACAGTGATACATCCATACAATGGGATGTTAATCAATTAAAAAAAGAAATGGGCTGTCATGCCATGAAAAGACATGGAAGAGCCTTAAATGCATATTACTAAGTAAAAGAAGCTAATCTGAAAAGGCTACAATACTGTATGATTCCAACTATAAAACATTCTGGAAAAGGCAAAACAACAGTGATGTTAAATTGTGGACTTCAGTTAGTAATTATCCATTAATATTGGTTAATCAATTGTAACAAATGTACCACACCAATGCAAGATGCAAATAATAAGGGAAACAGGGCAAGGAGGAGGGGAGGGAATCTGTGGGAACTTTTGTACTGTCTGTTCAATTTTTCTGTAAACCTAAAATTGCTTTAAAAAATTGCTCTATTAATTTTTAAAAAGTATACCCATGTCCTAAAATATATAATAGAGAAAAAACAACAAAATGAATGATTCTTTGAAAAAAGAATTGATATAATTCTATTAATACTGATCTTATAAAAAGACAGAAATAATCAATATTGTAAGTGAAAAAGAACATCACTACAGATCATATATGTATTAAAATATAAGAATATTACCAAAAATTTTATGCTGGTGAATTAAAAATTTTAGGTGACTTGAACAAATTCCTGGAAAAAAACCTTAGCAAAAGTAGTAGAAAATCCGAACAATCTCACATCTATCAGAAACTGAATTACAAACTTTCCCACAGTGAAATATCGAGGCCCAGTGTAGTTTACCAGATAACTCTTCCAAAATATAAGAAAAAAATAATACTGGTCTGATACAAAATCCTCCAGACAATTAGTTTAGCATTTGAAAATCAATTAATATAATTCACCACAATAAAGAGAAAAGATTATATAATTATTTCAATTTACACACAGGAAAAAAAATGTGAAATAATTCAACACTTGTTCAGCATGAAAACATTTGGTAAATTAGGAATAGATGGGAACTTTCCGAATGTGAGAGAGTAGCTACAGAAACCTACAGCAAACACATACCTAGTGGAGAAATCTAGAAAGCTTCCTCCCAAGATGGGGGAACGAAACAAAGATACCCAGTATCTCCCAATTTATTCATCATTTTACTGAAAGTCCTAAACAGTACAATAAGTCAAGGACAGCACAGTAAATCAATAAGCTGAAGAAATAAAAGTATCACTGTTCATGAGTAACATGGCTACATATGTAGACAATCCAAAAGAATCTACTCTGTATCAGAAAGATTACGTGAATTTAGCAATGCTGCTGGATCCAAAGTCAGAGAGATAATGGTAATGTTCTATTTCTCAGTCTAGATGGTGGTTACATGGATGTATTCATTGTGTGAAAATCCACAGCTCTATATTACTTCCAATTAATGCACTTTTTTGTATATATGTTATACTTTAACAAAAGATTATTTTATGTTGTTTAATGGGTATAGAGTTTCAGTTTACAAGATGAAAAAGTTCTGGAGATGGGTTGCAGAATATGAATACACTTAACACTACTTAACTGTATACTTAAAAATAGTTATGATGGTAAGTTTTACGTATATTTCACAATTAACAATTAAAATTGTTTACTTTAGAAAAGATGAATGGTATTAAGAAATTAATGTTAAAGGTTGGTGAATCTAAATAACACATAGAAAAAATTCAAGTCAGAAACTTGTAGCCCACGATTAGAGAAATTCTGCTTCCCTCTGCTCTGAGCAAAATTGTTACAGTGATAACAGATGGAACACTATATTTAGAAATCAAAATTCCTTAATTTTAAGGCAGTATTCATCATAAGATATATCACTGATTTAATAATACCTTTTGGGTGAAAAAAACCCACCGTATTTAAACTTACCTGTAAACATATCTGAAATATAAAAGTGTGTGTGCCTTACAATCAAGAAAATGTGGGATATCTATAAAAATGAAGAAAGATGGACTGGTTTGCCTGTCCTTGGAATGCAAACCCAATGTCTCAAGGTAGGTCTATCCTCTTTTCTTAAGGGATCTTGACCACAAGAGTATCAGGATTATGATAACAGAATCCAAAGAACCTGAGCATTATAGGGGATAAAATTTATTCTAGTACTATTTTATTTACATATTTATTAAATAGACATGAACACACACTCTTTAGTAGGCTAATTATTGGGGATATAAGAATATGAGAGTAGCCTCAGTCCCGGAAAGAAGCTGCGTTTACAGGGATGACATTTTTGCAATGAATCTGAGGTGAAATCATCCATTATCCATAATGGCATGACTAGATGAGATGATTATTAGTGCACAAGTGTACATTTTCATAAAGAAAAATCTACTCTACTCCTTCAGCCAAGTTGACTGTTGCACGCCTGCTGGTTGCAAGGACTATACACGTTTTCTCGTACTTGACTGAAGGCTAGTTATGCTGGCCAAAGGGCCACCACTAACCCATGAAGTGCGTTTGTACTCTTTGGACAGATTTAGTCTCTCAGGCACATGGCTTGTGGAATGAATGCAGCCGGATTTTGGCCCCAATTACCCGGTGACCTGGTGTTCTTGTGTAGGGCACAACTTACACAAGGGTGTACAGTTACCCGGCCTGGACATACACTGGCTTAGTGATAAAACACAGTTGCCACTTTTGCTGGCATTTGTGGTGATACCTGAACAGCAGAGCCTCTTGCATTAAGATTCTCAGTATGTAGATATATCCTAATGAATGGCAAGGAAAGAGAGGTTTGAGAATGGACAGTGATGCATATGACACTGGAAATATACACTATCTCTGCTCCATAGATAAACAATACTTTGTTTTTAAAGAGATTAAAAATACATCCTGTGAAATTATATTTGGGACATTTGAATAGGTTTGTCTTCAAAGAATGATATAAGCATGGAGAGGAAGAAGGCTTCAGGCATGGCAATATACTCCTAACAGAGGCATACTACTATTAATAAATTCCGGTACTTTTTCACGTCCAGAGTTGGCAACTATAACATTTGAGATTTACATGTAAATAAACTGACTCTTTTCTAAAAGGCTGTACACGGAAAGTCCCTTAATGTTTGCAACAATTATTTAAATTATATAATTTATATTTTAAAAATATGAGCATTGAGAGAAGCTCCCAAGTTTTTTCATTCAAAAACAAAGGAAATTCACAGTTTTTTTTTTTTTTGGAGCTGTAACGATTCTAAATTATTTCTGATTAACAAAGAAAATGGTCTGCTACTACTTCAGTGCCTATGATTACATTACAGTACAATGGAGAAAAGTCACTAATGGGTACCTCTGAGGGCAGGACTGAGACTGCAGCATTCAAATTTGTTTATTAATGAGCCCAGGACAGGGCTCTCCTAGGATGTCAAGATTTGTTAATAGTACAAAATCTGAAGTACTGTTGAAACCTTAAACAACCAGACTATCTAAGAATATCACCCTAATGTATAGCCTCTGAAATAAGTAACCCTCTTCCAAATGCCTGGGACATGTATGGAGGGGAGAACTTAATCAGAGGAACTGCTATTCTTTCATCAATGGCAGGAGGAAAATGGGATATTCAAGATGCTGAAAAAAAGTACTGCAAATATATGTGCACTTTTGGTCACTGCTTTTTGATGAAGAAAATATTGTGCATAATAACTTGAGAATGTATTTAACATAAATTATATTTGCATGAATTATGTTTATTCATATGGTCAGATACATAATGGCTTGCTTGATAAATGGCTGATTAGTCTTATAATCAGCCCAAGAGAGACCCGCTTCAAAAAACTCTCTCCCGGGGGCATCTGACTTTCTAGATATTTTCTGTTTTGCCTTTAAACAGTGAAACGCTGCCAGATTTGGGCACCCCAAACAGTTTACTTCCAGCTTCCAGTTTGCACTCTGGAATGTCTAGAAATATTGGACAATCATTCGCCATAAACCTCAGAGTTCCAAGAAGTACAACCAAGTGGGCAATGTGACGCCGCCCCAAGAAAAGGGGGGTTTCATAAAAGAAAGCATTCAGGGGAACCATGAATTCTTTCTTTAATAATATGAGGAGAAATAATTACTGCAGATGTCCCCAGTTTTAATCACTCTGTTTTGATGATGAGACTACTCTCTCCACCTGAGACTCTGCATGACATATTCAGATGTGGAAAATGTCTTCAATTTTAAGGAAAAAAAATTGAAATATTTCTCTATTGTTAGGTAGCCTTATTCTGGTGAAACTGGCTGTATTCTTTCACTTCAGTAACAGTTCCAATTCTTTTGACCAGCTTCCTCCTCAAATTGACCTGGATTGTCACATACTCTGGGAAGATTCCCCTGACTGACCCCCGCTCTGAACTCTCAATCTGGATCTGCAGTCCTCTTATAAATCCCCATATCAACTTACACTCTTCTGTATCATTGATTACACTGTGTTGTAACGATCAGGCTATTTGTCAATCTTTACACCTTCTTTTTGGGCTCCCCATATCCTAATTTCTTGGAGATTAGCCCTGGGCAGTGTTTCTTTTCTTGCAAGGCTAAGCAGAATACCTGCCCGTTATTTGACAATTAACTAATGGTGAATGAAAGAATGAAGTCCTTACAAAGCAATTTACCTCTATTATATAACAACATAAAATATCTCTATCCTTTGATATTTGGTATATTGATATTTGGGTATCAAATTCGCTTCTTGTTCTTGCCATTATTGTAAATAAACCCCTTTCTGGAAAGAAACTAAATCAGATTGTAAAAAAAAATGAATCTTCAGTAGTTTTAGGTAGAACATTTTGAGATCAGTATTATTTCATTGGAACCATAGATCTGTGTTCAGGTAAGTGTTTAATACTATTCTCTTTCTGATAATATAATGAAAAGGGTTTGTGGGTTCAAGAAAATAGAAAAATTAATATAGAGATGTAGTGGTTAATTACACACAGAAAGTTAATACCATAAAGCCTGTAGCAAGAGAGTATTATAATTAAGGTAGAGAAATTAAAACAGCATAGGATTTTCACCTTTATATCAGTTACTAGGCACAAATGACCAATTAGCGCAGGTACTATACAATCAATTTTATGAATCATTAGGGTGCCTATTCCTATTCTGTTTCCTCATAAGTTCATTATGTTATAAATAATATGCACTTGTTTTTTGCAAAGATGAACTGAGTTTTAAAGGTTGAAGTATTGTATTTGAAACCGCTATTTCTAATAAAATGTATATGGGGGTACAGTGTCCGCCACTTCTTGGTTTTGACTCTTACTTGTTCTGCAAGTAGTTTACAATCCTGAAAAAGTATCTTTACCTAGCGAATATGAAATATGTATGCAGGGACATACAATGGGGATTTAATTCTACCTGCTGGCATTTAAAAACTAGCTAAAACTTCAATTCACTCTAGAGTTTCAAAGAAGTTGTGCTCAAATAGGAGGTGTCAGTAATGACTTATTTCGACACATGTATATTCTTGAAAATATAGATTTTGATTAAATAGCTGCCACCTTTCAGAGGCTTTCAGTGAAACACTGGAAGCAAAATTTTTGCTCCCCAATGCTTGTGTTTTAAATAATCCCATTATTAGAACTGGCTCTCACTTGTTATTCTGTTTTTTGCAAACTTCTTGTTTATTTAGTTTAATTTACTCTTTGCTTTGTGTATAGAGTTTGTTAACAATGGAAGAGCTTCAAAGTGAGAATACTCAACACAACATCCTTTCCCTGCATAACAATACATTCAATCTGCATCCATTTGCTAAGCTTGGTTGAAACAAAGCACTGATCAGGCAGCTGTGAAGAATGTGTAATACTACCAACTTAACTGACAGCCTAATTAAGTTGGGCATGGGAGTGAGGTGGGTAGCCCAATGTAGATGATTTGCCTAAATGGAACCTCCCATTAACCCCAGAGGACACTTAGTAAATTTAGTATGTGGACTTGGGATTTTTTTTTTTCCCTTAAAACAGCTTGCATTCTATATACTTCATTATATAGAAGAATTACTTAGAAATTATTTAAATATTATAATAAACTGATTCTTGAAGAATGCATGTTAATATATATGGTTAAAACAGGCTACATTTTGATGCATAACAATAAGCCAACTATGTTATTATTCGTTTTTGACATGTGTGTATATTTGTAACTTTGGTTTTCTGAAAGATATTTATTTCATAAAATAGATCCTTCTACCTTCAACTAATAGCAATGCTTCCAAAATAGACACGGAAGCTTTTTTAGATAAATTATGTGAAGATCTTCATAATATTTAAAGAATTGTCTTGTTGATATGTAATGGGTCGACTGATAAATATTTACTTTTAGTGTCTATACTTTTTTAGCATAACATAAATAATAAAGAATAGACTCTATTTGCATTGCAAGCTGCTTCACTACAATCTAGTGCATTTGATTGCTAGTTAAATTCTCTTTAAATTTCTAGTAATTAAATATGATATTGCATAGTGTATAACAGTGTCTCCTAAAAGTGAGTTACAGGAAACAAGACACTCTGCACAAGAAGGGATCTGAGGCCAAGTGAATTTGGGAAATACTTTATATGTAAAGATTTAAAATGCATATTCATGATTGGCTTATCTAGAAACATACAAATAGTCTATAAACATGAAAAACTAACTTTTTCAATAGTCAAGAAAATGCAAATTAAAACAATGATAAGGAATTCGTTTTTGATTGATCATATTAGGGAAGACAGAAAAAAAGATAATCTTCAGTGTTGGAAAAGAAATGGGGAAATGGGCACGTTCATAAAAAGAATGGTCAAGCTTGGCTCGTTCTGTAAACTGGCACTAACTTTCTGGCTGGGGGTATGTACCAAAAATATGTTTACATTTTGAACCAGCAATTCTTTCATGACTGCAACCTAAAAAAGAATAAAAATTAAGGATGTGAACCTACACACACCCACACACACACACACACACACACACACACACACACACACACACAAACAATCTAAGTTTGGAATTTTTTTCTGGGCTATATGTGGTGGGATAAGATAGATATACTTATATCTATATATCTGGTTTTTTTTTTTGCGGTATGCGGGCCTCTCACTGTTGTGGCCTCTCCTGTTGCGGAGCACAGGCTCTGGACGCGCAGGCTCAGAGGCCATGGCTCACGGGCCTAGCCGCTCCACGGCATGTGGGATCTTCCCGGACCGGGGCACGAACCCGTGTCCCCTGCATCGGCAGGCGGGCTCTCAACCACTGTGCCACCAGGGAAGCCCTATATATCTGTATTTTTTGATTATCTGTATTTCTTTTTTCACAAATGAAGTTTTAAAAAGACATGTAAAAATTCCTTGGAAAAAAAATGTTTGAAATCATTTAATGTAAAACTGCATAGCAAACTTCAAAGACTCTAAAAATATCTGGAAATAAAACCAAACAAGAAACTGTTCAACTTTATGATTTTTAACAGTCAATATTCTGAACCTCACCTTATATAATTTATTGATATAGAGTCCAAGGAACTGGATAAAGACAGGTATTTATAACTGAGTGACCAGAACCAAAGACAATAAAAACAAAGAATATCTCAGATGACTCTCAAATGTTTTATCATTCAGTCCACAAAGCTGAACTTGGTGCCTCAATTTGTTGCAAGGAAAGATGAGAGCTAACTCATTATTTGAAGAAACCACTTGAAGTGAATGGACATTTGCAGAAATATCAAGCTGATGTCAAAAGATGCCAATTTTTAACATAATAGAATGCTGCATTACTTTCATCTTCTTAGATATGTTACTCGTACTTCTATTATTATAATATCCATTGTTCTAAGACAATATATCCTTAAATGTAGAATCCTTAATAGTCCAAAGAGACAGGTTAAAAGTAGTTACAGACTATTATTACCACTACTTGAAAGTAAATCTAGAGAAGAAAGGCTAATCAAGAAAGAGGGCAATATTTACAGATTTGGATTAAAACAGATCAGTAAAGAAAATAGGACCTGATAGTTTCAACAGAAATGAGGAGTGATACTATCTCATGAGAGGTGAAGAGTGGAATATAAATTAGGAATAACCATTTGTAACTGCTTAAAAGAAAAAAAAGTCTTCCTAAAAAAAGAAAAACATTATGTTTGTGGGAACTCTTATTTCCTATGGTATGTATTTCATTTTAAATCACATGTATTTCACTTAAAATCAAAGTATCTGTTCAACAAGAGATTATTCTAGTGATCTTAGATAAGCACATACCTAAACATGAGCTCCAAATAATAAAGTAAAAATATTACTGATGGGAATAACGCAAATGAAAATTATTTTTAGAATTTCATACATAATAAAGGCCATGTCTCTAAATAATTTCGCCAAGAACACCACATAAAAGTAGAGGTGCTACTTCATGTAATCGTAACTTCAACTGAGAAAGTATTTTTTTAAATAAAGAGAAATGTTTTACCATGTAGATTATTATCTGATTCAAATCTCACAGCAACTCTTTATATCTGTATTTAAGAAATATTATAATAGCATCTCAGTTATTTCTATCTTGTCCCCATGTAGTCCAATACGATAGCCTCTAGACACATATCGTATGGCTATTTAAATTTAAGTTTAATTAAATTAAAATTAGAGTAAACGTTGAGTTCCTCAATCACACCAGCATATTTCAAGTGTTCAAAAACTGCAAAGCGCTAGTGGTTCCTCTGTTGACAGTGCAGATACATAATATACGCAACATTGTAAAACGTTTTATGGAGAAGGCTTGGGAGAAACACAGGCCCCTAAGCGGCTTGTAGGTTGTGCCAAAAAGCCTCCTTCAAGGCATAACCCTGTGCACAGCTTCTGGGATCACAGTCCACAGCGTGGTGAGTCAGTTCAGTAACGGTTATCCCCATTTTATAGATTAAGATCTATGCCCAGAGAGAGAAAATGCCTTTCCTGAGGTCAGATATGTAATACATGGCAGACCCATAAGCTGAATTCAAGTTTGAGGTCTCAGCTGGTGAGAGATCACACTCTTTGAAAAAAACTCCCTATGTAGCTTCCACTCAAAATATAACTGAACATAATTGACTACAAGGTAGCTCAATACAAGTACTGCCATAATTTTTCTCAAACATTCTGTAGTTATATTACTAAAAGCTATAGTGCTGCCACTAACCTAATATTATTTAAATTTACTGGATATACACAATCTCCAAAAATATGTTGTACTAAATTTTAGACAAATGTTCAGGGGCTAATTGTATTGATCAATACAGAATAACAGTAAAAGTGGAACAAACATGGTAAATCAATCATTTAAAAACCTACTTAACCAGTTAGATAATTTGGGTGAATGCGCTATACTTGTCAAGTCAATCAGTATCCAATGCCCGGCCCACACATGTAGGCATAATAGAATTTAGCTGGGAAAATATTGGATATAAAACAGTATTTTTAGGAGCTGTTTGAGATGTGTGGACAGAAGATGATCACTAGATTGGTTTGAGCATATAAAGCATTTTGAAAAAAGGCAGTGTCAACAGTAAAACAATTTTGGAGGAGAAAAAGTCCTGAATGAACTTAAAGCTTCTTTTGCTGCTGAGATAGAATTCTGAGTCTCTGACTTCCCTAGAAAAAGCACATAGTATAACCATAGAATCCTTTATTACAAACAAAATAATTATGCCTTATTTAAAATAGATTATCTGATTTTTTTCCCTCCTTGTCTAACTAGGCATATGCTGCATGGCTAAGAAGAGAATACACATACCTACCCTTTATCGACTTCTCCCTCAATATTAATTCGTCCTTCCCCTCCTCAGCCAACCACAAATACCAGTGCTTACATGCTAGCAAAGAATGGGCCAACACTTCTCTTGTCATAGAATTTCAGAGCAAGAAGGGCCCTCAGTGTTGTAAATGGCTCTATTGCTTCTTTAGATAGATCTGCATCTAAGATGCACTGCGGTAGCAACAGGCTTGAGAAATTCACACAGGACCCCCTAGGCAGCCCGCAGGCAGTGAGAGAAAAGCTGGTATAAGTACAACCCTATGAGGGGCTTTCTGGTCCTGGTCCATAGTTTGGAGAGTCAGGTTCAAGAAGGAGCATGCTCTAGGGTTTGCTACAGTGCACATTAAAACGGCAAAGCTATTCCCTCTAGTATTTGGTCAACAAAATGTCTATAAATTTTCGTGATAGTCTCACTTATAGGCAGAATTTCATTTGGTTAAATTCGTAATACTAGAAAAAAGTAACTCAAATTATCTTTGATAGGAATCAAAACTACCTGAATTAAGTGAATAAAAGGAATAACAAGCAAAATTTGTGATCTAAAAGTGATATTGCAAATATGTAAGCCAGAGTACACTCTGCTCTTTAGGTAGTGGAATGTAGCCTCAGAGCCCACGAGATGGCATTTTGTAACATGGACATGTACATAGTAGGTGATCATGAATATGTATTGCCTATATGTATCATAACATTAACATATACACATTACTATATATAAAATAGGTAATCAGCAAGGACCTGCCGTATAGCACAGGGAACTCTACTCAATATTCTGTAATAACCTATATGGGAAAAGAATCTGAAAAAGAATGGATATATGTATATATATAACTGATTCACTTTGCTGTACACCTGAAACTAACACAATGTTGTAAATCAACTATACTCCAATATAAAATAAAAATTAAATTAAAAAATAATAAAAGGAACTATTGACTTCTGGTTTAGTATAACAGAGTAAGCACCCAATTATACTTTCTTTTTCTACCTTTGTTTCAAAAATAATAAAATTATATCAGTCCTGGGAAAATAAAAGGTGTCAGCAGAGGACCAGAAAGTTTGAGAAACCAGGTATAAAGCGAGCAGATGAAAGGGCATATATTGACAAACAAAAGAATACGGAAAAATGCAGCCCAAAATGCCCATAGTAAATTCTTACTTCCCACAGAACACAAAGGGCAAGGGTGGGCCATGGTACAATCATCAGGGGAATTAATTAAAATCCACCATTGAGAATGGGCAGGCCTGTAAAACACCTACTCCTCCTACACACTCTCCAAGTAACAGAGTAAGGCTTCTCACAGAAATGGCTTTTGCCTTCAGGATAAAGTCTGAGAAGTACAAACTATCTGTCTGGAGAAAGCACCCAATATGGTTGTAGGAATGCAAAAGATAAGCAGAGCAGAGTTGAGAATTAATGCCCCGACCCAATTACAGATTTAAAAGTGAAGCAGGCCATGCATGCTTAAGGAAGAGCAGCAAGTAGTGGTGGCAATAAAGTGAAGCCCCAAAAGTGAAGCCTGCCTTTCAACACATTCCTGATGATTACGGGAGAAGTTTACTGTCGAAAGAAATCTACACAACTGTGCAGAAAATTTACCCCAGCTACCAAACCTACTAATTAGCCAAGTCCTTCATTCATACATTGAACCAACAACCAAAAAGCATCAGACATTTGAAGAAAACCAACAGCATAAAAAAGAACAAAAGAGACTAACAAATAATTTGTATGCTCAGAAAGGTTTTAGTGGCTCCATAAAATAAAAATAGCCTGCTAGCTGGTTTTTTTAAGAGCTATCCTTTATAGCAGAGAATTAATAGAAAAAAATAGATATTTAAGTTTATTATTTGAGTAATAAAGATAACCACTAGAAGAGCTCAAAATAATAGGACTAGGCAAAATTGGTGTTAGTGAAAAAAGACTAAATTCCTATACTTTTTATAGGAAGGAGTCAGAATATTTTATCTGTAGTTGATAAATCAAGAAACAGAAGCAGTATGTTTTACATAATAAATGCTGTAGGAGATCAGGGGAAACAACCAGTTATTTGGGGGACAAAAATGGCATTGCTTGAATTCAGTTTAAGAGTTTGGATGTGGAGACAGCCAAAATGTCCTGCTAAAGAAAAATATTCAGGGCTGGGCTCCTTTTCAGTTCATGAGCTGGCACATCAACTAGCATCTATTCAATAGGCTTGGAAATCTTTCTAATGACAAATCTAAAGCAGTAATCAACCACCTGTTTATTGCTGAATGTTCCAGAAAAGCAATTCCCTTCTCATTCCAGAGAGCAATAGTTGGGAAAATATGAATTGTAAGTTTCCTGAGGGCAGGGAGTATATCATTTTCCATTTTCAAGAGACCTAAAATCATAGAAACTATAAAAGATGTTTTCTCCTGGAGTTGGGGGAGAAGAGCCACTTCTTAACGTTTTGGACCATTTTATACTTTTTTATTGTTGTGCAGGCATTATTTAATTGTTTTAAAGTTTTTTTTTTTTTTGCTGTACACGGGCTTCTCACTGTTGTGGCCTCTCCCGTTTCAGAGCGCAGGCTCCGGACGCGTGGGCTCAGCGGCCATGGCTCACGGGCCCAGTCGCTCCGCGGCATGTGGGATCTTCCCGGACCGGGGCACGAACCCGTGTCCCCTGCATCGGCAGGCGGACTCTCAACCACTGCGCCACCAGGGAAGCCCTAAAGTATTTTTAAAAACCTAATTCAACTATGGGACTGAGAGTAGGTGGTTAGAAACTGAATGAGCTTAAAATAAATATTAAAGACACTTTAAAACAAGGATGAGACCATTAGAATATTCAATAAGACACTAAGAACGACAGACTTTATTCTTCCATGTTCACCAAATCAGCAACTGATTTGAACTTGGAGAACTTTACATAACTAGTGAGAGAATGGTATCCTCTTCGTATACAGGTTTAGGAAATACTTCCATATTTCTACCCTTGCCTATGCCTTTACTCAAGTATTTTATTCACATATTGTTGAAAATAGAAATCAGCATAACCTAAACTGAATTAATCACAATTTCTCAGTTTTAACAATTACCATGCTTACATGTGTTTAAAGTTGGTTCATTCACACAATTAAAGCTGGAATTTAGTAATAATAATGAAACACCTAAAATTTAATATTAATTAAATGAGTACCTATCAAACTTAACATTTTAATAGTAATAATTAAAAAGGCTTTAAAAATACTCATAGTACTTTGTTAGTAAAACTGTCTTCACCAGTACAAACTATGATTTATAAATGCATTGCAATAGCAAGAAATTTTGTGCTAGTTCAAGAGAAATTATTTACAGTAAGTAATATATTGTTAAAATATATTTAAGCATGAAATAGAAGAACAAGAATATGAAGTATTATTTGGAATCTTGACATCTTGAAGTATTTCAAATGATTGTTTTGGGGGAAAGCTTCCTACAAAAATCTCATTTAAGATGAAAATGCAGCCAACTGAATACTGATAATTAAGAGGCAGACATAATTTGATATAATATACAGAAGAACTTTATTTAAAATATTAAATAAAATCAAAGAAATAGTTAACCAGTAACACTGACAAGTCATTATTAAATGTATTATAAGATGCAAATATTGTTAAAATATATGTGCATATTTAATGCACGAATTAAAGTCATCAAGCATTCTATAAAGTGTCATTTAATTTAAAAAATGATAATAAGGTATTTATAAATGGAATCTAAGTAAAAAAGCAAACATCACTAAAAATACTTCCAGTAACTCGCACTATAGTAAACCTTTTTTTCCTCCCTACATCCCACAATCCTTTTTACTTCTGAAATACAGCACATATCATAGACTAAGTGATATAAAACTTTTTTAACATCATACTATAAGTAGGTCTTCTTCAGTTCAACCATCATATCTATCTGATATTCATGAGTTGCCAGGTGAAAAATTCAGTCAAGCAAATTTTGTAGACAAAACCCCAATAATATTATATTACTGAAACTATCTTACTTTTAAACTTAGTTTACTCAAAACAACTGACTGGTGAAGACACAGTTTTGCCCTTCACAGACACATACAGAGCACTAAATAAATAGCTAAAACAATGTTAAATATAATCACAGAGCATAAACTGGGGTGGGACCTAAGATTCTGCATTTCTAACAAATTCCCTGGTGATGCTGTTTGCCCAAGGAACACACAGTGTAGGGAGGGCCTAGATTAAGTGTTTCCTAATTGTGACTAATCCTCTGAATCACCCAGAGCACTTGGTAGAAGAAATACAGATTTTCTGATTTTCACTGAATAATAATAAATAATAAATTTATTTTTTAAATATTTAAAATTATTTAAAATTTTTTAAAAATTTTTTAAATATTTAAAATTTAAAATAATAAATCCCCATGTTTGAGTGAGACTCAGAAAAATGTGGACTAGACGGCTAAGTTTGGGAACACTGATTTAAAGACTGCTAAAATTTAACAAAAACTCCATTTTTTAGTGTCTCACCGTTCCCAACAATATTTACATATTTCAGAAACTTCTTGGTCAGTAAGAAAAAAGACCATTAGATGGCAAATGGAGAGAAAAAAAACCCTTGACTATTGCTTACCATTATGTTTTCACTCAAAACTGTACTTCCTTCCTGATTCTATGCAGAGATATTTAAATGAGATACTATAAATGACAAAAGAAAAACAAAATTACACAGAAACAAAAGGAGATTACTCTTTAAAGTACCTACTGTATGCCAGCCCTTCTGCTAGACGGCATGTGTGTACATTTCTCATTGTGTAGCATGGAGAAACGAAATGGTGTTTCCCCCAAAGTCATCACAATCTAGCTAAGAAAAAGGTGGAGCAGCCTTCCATCCCGTACAGATTTTTACAGTAGCAAGATATAACTACCTTATCCAGGAAGTGATGAACTCTATGATCTATTCTACCTTAGGGAGCAAAGACGAGGGAAAGACTTGAGTGGGCAAAGGTATGGAGGTGGGAAATGCTTGGGCATCTTTAGGGCGGAGTGAATATTTTGATTATTTTTGAGAGTCAGTTAAAAATAGGAAATGACAAGACACGTGGTAGGAGGGGAAGATTTTAAAAAACAGCACAGATTCAAGAATGCCAAATAAGTGTTGTACTGTCCAACAGAAGATTTAACAAGAATGGAAGATGTAATGAGAGTAAAGTGTTAGTTCAAGAAAGATAAGGACATGTAAACTAATTGAAGAAATATAGGAAGTTGTCAGAATTAAAAAAAAAAAACAATCAAATTTTTGAGAGCACGAGTTGGGACACTGCCTGGTGATTGTCAAATCCTTTTTGTGTTCTTGTTTGAAGGGAGTGGAGCTGGAAATCCCTGGTTTATAGGAGGTGGATGGAGAAAGCAAAGTCAAGGTGTTCAAGGCAGCTAAAATGACTCAAATATTCAGGTACTCCTCCAATGTGAGGGCGGGGGAAGCTTTCTTTAAATAATGTTTGTAGTGGAATTATAAAACAAACTAAAAACCACCAGAAAAATGCCACAGGTGGTGTGACATGAAGGAGAGATCTTGGAGGCAGACAGACCTGAACTGGGATCTTGGCTTCATCCTTTACTGAAATGTGACTCTAACCCAGTTATTTTACTTCTCAGTTATGCTCAGCTTCCTCAAGAGAAAAAAATAGGTGTAAATAGGTATAATAAAAATTCTGGCAAATGGTTTCTATACCTAAAAGAGTGGGCTTGTGCCAAAGTGACCACAGTGCTGTTCTGCCTTGTAAAACCTGACATACTCGATACTTTCACCAACACCCCAGTAAAGGGCAAAACAGAAAAACATTTTAATTAAGTTTGGAGAGCAAATTTGTTTTGCAGGGAATTGAGAACTAAAAAAAGGAAAGGGATTCATTTTCAGTAAGAATGATGTAGGAACTCCTCCATCAGAAGTCACAGAACTATTTGGAGAGAATACACGTCCAATCGTTTACCACCAATTCCTGAAATCTCACCATTTAAAGTCCACTTTGTAAAGCAGAAATATTTGCTGTTGTAAATGGGCTTCAAAAGAAAGGTCTCTATTTGTGTCTATCTTCCTTCCTCCCTCCCTCCCTTCCTTCTTTCCTTTCTTATATTGTTTTCCTCATACTTTAGTTTCGATTTTATGAACAGAAAGAAGGTTTTTTTGGTTTAGGGATATGTTACTGTGTCATATCTTTGTATCCATACTGCATATACTAAATGCAGAATTAAGCAGGGGCATGTATGTCTAACAGCAATTTCAGTGGTTGGTTTACTGGGTTGCTCTTAAAATTTTAAACTGTCAATACAGTGAAAAAGAGACTATCATAATATTTCTGCATATATTTCACCCCAGTTACATGTTCTGTTTTCACTAAAAGGTTTTTCTAAAAAGTGAAGAGGTATATTTTATTAATTACTAAAAATCGACCAATTACTTAAAAGTTAAAAAATCTTAATGTATCTAAATGTTTCATAAAATAATTAATGTTCTTCAGATTTATATTAATCCACCTTAAATTTCGGAGGGGAAGGAAAGAACACTTACATTATGATTAGGTTATTAGAGTCTCTTATAAGAAAATAGTTGCTAAGTTTTAACTCTAACGAGTAGCTATTCTTTTGGCTAAAAATATCAGAAAGTATAACAAATATGGTGAGAGTAAAGCTGTCATAACTAGAAAATTTTAATAACCATGAATACACCCTTCCCTTCTTTCATACAGTTTGTCCGAGAAACAGGAATCCCTGAAAGGTGATGATACAAAGCTCAAACTTAGATGTCAAGACACTAGGGGAGAGAGACAAGATGGTAGTCACAAGCCACAAACAGATTTAATAAATAATATAAAGAGAGGTACTAACCTAGCTATGAGTTTACTCATTTTCAAATTTCTGTCCATTTTAGATGAAAGTGGGTTTCTAATTCCTTTAGAGATGAATTACCTCCACCTATGCCCTTGAGGCCAGCACCCTCCCCCAATCATCTTTCAGAGCTGGTTTCAACTCTGTTCTTTTCCTTCTTGCCGTTTTAATCTTTTCATCTCCACTGCCTCCTCCCCCCAAGACCCTTCCTCAATTCTACTCCCGCAAGCCCCCATCCTATCATCTCCCTATTAATCAGTATTTTTCCCAAAGGACTAGTACACTACTTGTCTACGTATACTCTTTTAGTTACCACTCGAGTCACTGCCAGGGACTATATTCTTTGAAACTACTCTTATCAAATCTAATAACTTCGTTCATGTCTCACCCCACAGGCTTAAAACCACCCTTCAGTCTGTGATAATGCTTTTTAAAAAATCTCTTCTATTGTTCTTTGACTGATCTTGCGAATTCTGTGGTTGTCTTCCTTTTTACAATTTCCTTCAAAACAATGGACTCTAATTTCCTGCATATGGCCTGACTTCTAAAGATGCAACATCTCCAAGTCGTCGCTGTCTGCTGAACATGGATATCCTACCAGCAATGCAAATACACCTCCCAAACAACACTTTTATCACCTCTAACTTCCTACTGCCCACCATCAAACCTGCTATTCTTCCTGTGTTCTAGATATCACCAGATTCCCAATCAAACAAACACAGATATCCAGGCACAAAATTCAAGAGATCTCAATTTTTTATGTTCCTCTAATTGCCAACATACCTTTTAGATCAAAGTGTTGTATTCTCCCTTAAATCTGTCCTCTTATTTCCTTACCCTGTCCTTCCCCTAGATAAGATGACAACAACTTAATTGAACAACATCCAATTAATTTTTTTGGACAACATCCTCTCACCTAGACACACAGACTCCACTATTTTTTCTATTTCCAATCACTTCTTCCTATTGCTCCCAAGGATATCTTTAAATATGATACTCTTGTTATGTTACATCCACTTCGTTGCTCAAAATCTTACAGAATATTTAAGCGTTTTTTGTTTTTTTTTTTAAAGCCAATTAAAACTTCAAATTCTGGCTGTGGTCCATATATTTAAAGACTATGCAACAACTTTTCCCCATAATGTTCTCCAATTCCCAAGATACAATACACTATGCCCTAACTTGAAAACCACCTATCCTTTTTTTTCTTTCTGTTCTATAACGTAGCTGATTCTGTCCTCATCACCTAGAATGCTCTCTACACTTCTAGCGTGATGAATTTCTGTTTTTGTTTTTTTTCTCAAAACTTCACCTCTAATAAACCTCTTCCATCTACTTGTCCTCAATTCCTCAGTACAATGATTAAATCTTTTTTTACAGTTTGCATTGATTTTTCAGTCCTAAATTATATATTTTCCACCTTCACAGTATACAATTTTCAAATGCAGGTGATCATTATTTTACTGAAAATTTTTGTAGCATGGTCAGTTATACAAAGAATGTGCTCAGTGAATATGTGTTGAATGGAACTGAATGTCAGGGGGCTGTGTAAGAATAATTCCAAAGTGTGGAATGGATTAGTACAGACATACAAGATCAAAAGAGTGATCAACCAATGTGGACTACCTTGGTGAAAGAGCATTCCTGTGGGACAGTAATTGAGCTGGACCTTGTATAACCAGTAGAATCTGATAAGCTGATAAGAAAAGAGAGGAAGTTACAGAGTGATAATAACACATGAAAAGGAACAGAAAAAAATGGAATAGTGTATGTTTGGGAACAGGAAGTAGATACATCAGTTAGAACCCAACATTTTTATTTGTGAAATAATAGGGCATAAATCTGGGAAAGGAAAAGAGCCCAGTGGTGTCCAGCAGACACTGGGCAGACATTAAAAACTGTACACAAGTTATGAGAAAAGGAAACAGGAGCAATTATTTATCCTATGATGGTAACAATAAAAAAAGGGTTTATGTGCTAATTAACAATGATAGCATTGATCGTTCCAGACACTTTGTAGGACTTTTCTAGAAGCATAGTTTCTCAACAGACTTCTAATCTCTGTACTCATTTCTATAGCTTTAAGTAGTCAATTTACAAGTGCTATGAATATTTTTTACAGGATCAAAGGTGTATGTTAGTCACTTAGCATTTTCATCTGGTCAATTCAAGGATCCATTCTGAACTTTACCTATTTAAATGTTTGATATTTCAATATCAGACTTAAAGTATCAATATTATATCATCCACTTTACTTTGTATTTTAAAGTCAGGATGACTCACAAGTCACTTGTGTTCAATTGTTAAGACAATATTTAACTGATGGATAGTAAAGAGACAACCTGAAAAGCCAGGGAAACCCCACAGAGCAACTGATCTTGCTTGGATGTGTAGGGAATAAATAAAAGGGGATAAAGGGAAAATGACTCTAAAAGATTAAGACTTTGTAACTATTAAGCTTATGCCTCTAAACATTAGGAGATAAATAGCAATGCCCTGCATAACTTTAAAAAATAAGTCTTTTTTTCTAGTTGAAGTCCTAACAAAAGAATGTAAGCAATAAATCAACAGTCTGGGATTTTGTGATTCACTTTAAAACATTTCTGGGGGAATCACTAAAGATCCTTGAATTTTTCTTTTCTAAAACCTCAACCTATAAATTAGACTATCTCACAGATCTGATTGAGACCTTAAAAGTGTCCTCAATTATTTGTAGTGAGGTGGATGGACTTAGAGTCTGTCATACAGAGTGAAGTAAGTCAGAAAGAGAAAAACAAATACCGTATGCTAACACATATATATGGAATCTAAAAGAAAAAAAAAAGGTTCTGAAGAACCTACGGGCAGGACAGGAATAAAGACGCAGACGTAGAGAATGGACTTGAGGACACAGGGAGGGGAAGGGTAAGCTGGGAGGAAGTGAGAGAGTGGAATGGACATATATACACTACCAAATGTAAAACAGATAGCTAGTGGGAAGCAGCTGCATAGCGCAGGGAGATCAGCTCAGTGCTTTGTGACCACCTAGAGGGATGGGATGGGGAGGGTGGGAGGGAGATGCAAGAGAGAGGAGATATGGGGATATATGTATATGTATAGCTGATTCACTTTGTTATACAGCAGAAACTAACACACCATTGTAAAGCAATTATACTCCAATAAAGCTGTTAAAAAAAAAAAAGTGCCCTCAAGTAGTCGGGTAATATGCACAGTAATTTCAAAAGTGATCATGAAACTGATCCGGTTTTTGAAACCTTATTATAGGTAAATATGATTAGCAACATTTGGAAAAAGGGAGTGGTTTCTTTCTTTAACAGATATATAGAATTAAAATTAAAGGACACAGTTTGCCAAAATTAATATATATGAACCATGGCTCAAGACTAAAGAACTATCAGATCATCAAGAGTTCTCCTTGAATTCAATGAATAATGAAGAGATAAAAGGAAAGTCACTTGGATTCTTTAGTTTCCTCAGTTGTAAAATAAAGGAGTTGAATTAGATGAATCTTAAGGCTCTTTTAAGCTAACATATTCCATCAGTCACTACAATGGAAATGCATGTTGATTAGACACCCTTGCCTCCTTATTTTGGCAATGCACTAACAGGGCAGAATTCCTCTAATAAAGCAGAATGACTACGTAGGTAATATACAGAAAGACAAGGGTGAACATGCAAAAGATGTATACTTTCCAGCCTTAATATGCAAATGAAGTATATTTTTCACCCTTAATATAAGAGAGTATTAAGAGAGGTGCAACTTACAGGCAACAACTATTTAGGGAGAAATAGAGATAAAACAACAGTACACATGTTATTCATATTATTTTATTTCTTTTAATTTTATATTGATTACCTATATATCAAGAAAATATTGCATATATAACATTAAATTTCTAAACCTTTAGGCTTGTTTATCAAATTTTGATATCATTTTGCCAACATTCTTTCTCTCTCTAAAATTACACAACCACGTGTGAATTTATGAATTATGCTTAATTTAATGAGAATTTATCTCTGAGATATTTACTTGATGCCTCCTTTTCACTGTAGTATCTCTTAAGAATACTCTTACGTAAGAGTACTTAAGTAATATCTCTTCAGTTCTCTCTCATTCTATACTGTCTGTTTTAAGCCCCACTAAATATTTTACAACTCAAATCCTAAATTAGAATTAAGATATTATATTGTTATTCTGGAGTGTCATGTTATAACACACTGAATTTGAGTGGTAGATTACTTCTGCCAGTATTCCAAAATATCTCACACTATCTCAAGAGAACAGGAAGAAGGTCTGCTGGAATGGTAATGACGACTTCAGGGAAAAGAGCTTAGGAACATGGCTGCAAGAGCTGGAGCATTTCATGCTGTTCCTCAATGTTAAATACGACAAAAAAGTTTCATCTTGAAAAGCTTAACTTGATATAAGACTTTATTCTTTATTTTATCAGTAGCATGAATCTACTTGCACCAAATTTATTACCATTCTTATAAGGAATATAATTAATTGGAAATAAACAAGTGCAATTTCATCTAAGATGTATGGTGCATTGTATGATTACAGCATGACCAAATTCTGATAATAGTAAGCTTTCTGAACCCCACTGGATAAAGGTTTAAAGTACAGTGTGCAGTTTCAGGTTTAAGTTTGAATGCCAATGGGAATCATGTACTGTTTAACATGATATCCTATGTATTAAAATATATGAAAAATCTGGTTATTTAGAAATATCTTTAAGTGAATATATTGCTGCATGAATGGTGCCAGTAATAAAAATTTGATTCTATAATTTGTCAATCATATGCATAACAAATAACTCATTTGCCTAATGAAAATTACAAATGTAAAAAATTTAACTGCAAAAAGAAGAGAAAGAAAAACGAATTGCAGATAGAACTCAATAAAAACACATGGATGGGTCTTCCCTGGTGGCACAGTGGTTGAGAGTCCGCCTGCCGATGCAGGGGACACGGGTTCGTGCCCCGGTCCGGGAAGATCCCACATGCCGCGGAGCGGCTGGGCCCGTGAGCCACGGCCGCTGAGCCTGCGCGTCAGGAGCCTGTGCTCCGCAACGGGAGATACGTGCGTGTGCTCATGAGCTGTGAAAATGTATACACTAGGATGACTTGTTTTTTTGTGCCTTTCACTTATTACTATGCTACAATAAATGATGTGGAAATATACAAGGAACAGAAATACAAATAATAAATACAGAATACACATTTTATCAGTGATGTTTAGAAATATGCAAAAACTATAGAGTGAACTGTTAGAAGTTAATACAGATTATATGTCATATTTGTAGAGACTATCACTAATAGCTCATTACAAATAACTTTAAATGTGAAAGGAAAAATACAGTCTTCAAATGGGCAACATAAATTCACATTATTGCCACATACATATTCTAGTGTGTGTATCAATTTAGTTGATGAAAAATATATTAACAACAACAAAACCAGATAACTAAATAAATACTGCTTTCATCAGCCCCTGATTTCTGCCATACTAATGCTTTGGTGAATCATCAAGGGGAGTAAATTATTCATTACAAATTTCAAAGAGGAGTCCCCATTGAAAAAGCTCTGCTACTGGTCCTTCTTGGAACCAACATCAAGAGAATTCATGGCAGTCTCAAATATTGCAATAAAATAAAAGGTGAGAGGCAATCACTCAGGAGAGGTGTCTAGAATGAACTGAGCTCAGGGAGCTACATCCCAGTTGAATGAGGTGTGTAAAGATAATTATTAATATCTTGAGTTATACTAGGAAAGAAAAAGATTAATCAAGGAGTTGCATGCAAATGTCAGTCAAGGCTTTAAAAACAGAAACCTTTATTCTACTTGCAAGGGAGAATCTGGAAGGTTTTTAATAGTAGCTCTAAACATGGTCACTATATTATAGCGTTATGGCATTAACAAAATCAGCTGTAATATAGGTGTTTGAAATGTTTGACTATCTTAAGGTTTATTTTAAATCAAACAATCTAGCACAATACCAATCCCATCGTAATAGTGAATATAAACTACTCAAAAATTGAACATGAGGAATTAACAAATCTGATTTTTACTGCTTCCTCATAAATTTAAAATTTTACTAATACAACTTTGCATTAATAGCAAAGAGTTAAATCTTGCAATATAGGTTTTATATAGAAAGGACTCTCCAAAAATTTTTATCCCAGGTTGTCTCCAGATTGTTAGTTAAAATGATCAACATTACTAATAAGTAGTAATTTATCTCTAATTCTTGGTTAATCTCTGCCAATACATTTATAAAAGAGAAGGGAAGAAATAATTGGAGATAATCTGGCACTGCCACATGTGTTTCCTAATTTCCTATCTTCACGTGTTCTGGTTGGATACAGACAATTGAGAGCACAGTCACTTTTCTTAACATTCTTTAGCCATGATTTTCCTTGACTGCCTGAGGACATCATTTAGCTCTGGTGAGGCAGTGCTCTTTTTCTTTCACTTAGCTTAACAAATCAGAAAACATTTGGATAACCGATTTTTGTGAGGGAAAAAGTCAGTGTTCAACTTAAATTAATGAATATAAAGACTTTCCTCTCAGGAAGGAACATTTCCATCTGTTCTGCTCATGGCATAAGGTGATGCCCAAAGCCCCTTAGCGTTAATACCAAATGCATATTTAAATTTATGTCAAACAGAATTGCCTCTTTGGTCCAAGCAAGAGTATACTGATGATACTACAGATACTGCCTCAAACACCTACTGCACACTTCCTGTGTGTTAGTCATCATGCTCAGTACTTTTGGGGGTTATCAAATGTAATCCCTGTACCACCCTATGAGGCAGATACTATTATTGTCCTAATTTTACAGATTGAGAGCATGAGGCTAAAAGAGGTCAAGTAATGTGCCCAATATTCAACTAGAAAGCTGATTCCAGAGCCCATGGGACAGAGTATTTGGTATTGGGCAGAATTTATGTAAAGCCTAAAAAGAGAGATGAATTTGGAACAGAAAATAAGAGACTCTTAAAACTGTCACTATCCCCTTTTCCTTTTTTCTTTCTTCCAATTCACAATTCCCAGCAAAATAAAACATTCAGCAGTCAGTCACAACAGAATCAAGATCTGTAGGGGAAAAGATGACAATGTGGTCAATATAATTTGAATGTGATATAAAACTGCTAGACCAAGACCAGCCAAGTCTTATTTTTAATTTATAGGTCCAACAAATTTTGTTCATCAAGATATGCATTTGACCCAGTGGTAAATGCTTTGAAATTAAGATCCAGAAGACAAAGACTCTGAGCATTCTCCTAACTGCCTTAGCACTTAGAGCTAACAGGCAGAGTCCTATGTAAAATAGTATTCACATAGGTGTAAAAACCTATAGGCAAGACTAACAATAATATTATCTGCAGGTAGGTGCTAATAAGGCCATTCAGGCAGATGAGGTGTCAACAAGGTCTACTTCTTGAGGAGTGAACTTGGGTTGCTACTGTGTGGTAGGGAAGCCAAAGGTTGTGAAATTTAGGATCTTGACAGAATTAGCCACTTGTAAAGCTGTTTGATATATCAGGGAAAAAAGAAAGGCACCAATTCCATTACTAAAGTTTGAAATAAAAGTAAATAAGTGAAGATTTTTCCAGATTAGAGTTAAATATACATCATTTGAAAAAATTGAGGGTGAAAAGCAAGTATCGAAAAGAAATCTCTTACAATGATGCTCACTTACACTCATCTTCTTGTTTTTTAAAGCCAGAACTTAATGCTTTTTCCTATAAAATTCAAACTTATAATAAGAGTATTAAATTGTTACTCTTAGAATATTAAATGTACAACCTCTGGAGCCCAAACATTTCTTTTACAAAAAACAGGAAACAGAATTTAAGATTACAAGTTTTAGGTAGACATGATGTGAGTACAACTACTACTGCCCAGTACAGCAGTGAATTAGTAGAGGCACAATAAACATAATCTATTAGTGAGTTCGTAAAAGTGTCTCTACTATTCAACAACATGATAATACGGAGGCACAATACTTAGATGATGGCCAACATCTTATGGCTACTTCCAGACCAAAACACCAGAAAATATCCCTTTGAAATATATTTTCATTGCATCTTTGGTTAGGAACCTGACACCATAAGTACCTGAAAGAAGATGATATGATGGAGAGCTTTTGACATCCGTTTAATCTCACGTAACATTATGTAACATTACTATTTCTTTAAGATAATTTGGGCTTTAACCTACATTTGGTAATTGTAAGTGGCTTTCCCCCGCTGAGATTTATAGTACTTTACTTCAGGCTTGTTAATAAACTTATAGGAGATAGGGGGTAAAATTAATTTAATCTGCCACTTTAGAACACATGCCTGAAAATTTTGTTTTTTTATTTGTGAAGGTGGACCAATCATGGAAGTAATACGTGTGATATTAAGTTAATCCACTGATAGGGCATTATGTAGGGTCTCTTAAGAATTTAGAAAACTATTACAATGGTTCACAATTTATTATAAATGTGAGGTATATAGATTATAAAGGGACAGGGCTGGTTTTAGATACGCCTATCTATTCTTTCAATACCTTTGTTCCTTCCATCCCACCAGTAATCTCATGGTGGTCGAGTACCACCCCAGCATACTAGTACTTATAAAATTTAACAAATACTAAGAGAGAGCCATGACCATCACATAGAAACTGTCAACTATGAATAACAAATAGTATTGGTTTTAGTTTGCATCTTGGTTTTAAATCACATTATGTAGCCATTTTAGCTTGCAGAAAGTTTAATATAATCAATAAAGAAAATAAGCACCTACTTAGTATTTAATGTTTCCCTTGTGTTGTGAAGTCAAGAACCATCATTTGCAAAGTCACTCAGTGACTAATTTGAAGTATTTAGTTTGGTGCACTGCAGGGATGGAAAACACCTGATCTATGCACTGCCATGCTCTCTCCCCCCACCAACCACAGCAGACCTCACTAATTTATCCTGTTGTTCTTTCTGTCTTGGAGACTAACTGCAGTCTCAGACACGTGGCACAACCTCAGACTCCTGTTCAACACTGCATTCAAGGCAGCCATGAACAATGTGGCATACCTCTGGAAAGACCAATACATTGGTGATCACAAACTATAGATTATAGATTGGGCTATAGATTCAGGCTTGCCATTGAGGAACTGCAGGGCACCTGTGAGCCATTCATTTAATTTCTCCATCGTTTGTTTTTATTCTGAAAACATTTCAGTGAAAATATAAAGATCTGTTGCTGTAGATTTATTTTTCCATCAGTAGAGTAGATAATAATTTTTTAAATGGTAGAAGTAGATTTACATAAAGAACAAACACTATTATTGGTTAAGCCATCTCACTCTTCAGTCTAAAGAAAACAATTTTTCCACTGAAATTATTTTAGGAAAAAGTGTTACCAATTAAGAATACTGCCTGTTCCATTTTTAACGCACTTTTTTTTTAAGTATAATTTTGAATGAATCTTCTTTACTAAGTTAAAATATAGTTATTTTTGAAGTGTGACTTTATTTTCTTCAAAACATAGAGAAAACCTAAAAATTAAGATTATTTTAGTCTTTCACATAAATTTACATAATTTCAGCAAACCTTAACACTGCTTTTTAATTTTTGCTAGTTTTTCAAATGTTATTATTGTAAAGAAAGCTTAGAAGGGCAAACACTTTAGAATTAAAGTGAATGAAATCCCAAACTAGATAATTTCAGATCATTATGAAACCTAATTTCACGTGCAAAATTTATTACCAATCCCCTGCATTCACTATTTCCATAAAATAGTACGTTACTGCCGTTTCCATTTCATTTTTGTTTTGCATCTAACATTTAAAAAATGTTTAAAGTTTATATATTTTCCACAAAGAAGAGCATCCCATGTTAATTTGACTCTATTTTTATTGAGAAAAATCTTTTGTTTTTTCAACTAAGGTATGAAATTATATATTTCTTCTTCATTCAGGAAGACACTGATTATTTGTCTATGAGATTAATTATGTTGTGTTCTACCAATCATAAATTAGGAAATATTAGGTATATGGTAGTAAAAAAAGATAAGTTTTGGGTGAGTCAATTTAGGAATATTCTAGAGCATGGAAACTAAAAAAGTACATCAATTCTTAAGGAAACAAGCAAAAATTCTATATATGAAAATATACGACTTACATATTTAGAGATTCCTTAGGAATACAGGTAGTATCCATGGTAAACAGAAACATGAAGTTGCTCTATTTAAAAATTCTTGAACGGCCACTGCAAGATTGTTATTCATTTCCAAGGCTAACCAGTATGTGAACTGGGTCATGGAAGTAATTTTCATTGGATATTATAGTCTAAAGAGACAAATTACACTCTAGTGACAGAATATGTAAAAAGAGGCCTTGGCATATTTATATGGTAACTTGCAGAACGTGGAACAGGAACTTTTCCCTAAAATATGTATTGTATCTATCCATAGTCTCAATGCACTTATTTGATGCATATCAATACCATCTCATCAAATTATTCCTAAATCTGTTCAAGAAAAGTGTAGTGGTTCAAGAAAAGTACAGAGGTGAAAAAGCCACGTGCTCTCATATATATAAGGTAAACTTTAACGCCATCAACTCACAGAAACGGTGAACTGTATGTATATCTGATGAAACATAATTGAAGCAAGAATATAAGAAGTAATAGAAAACAAACTAATTACATCTGTGCCTTAACATTAGTCATCTCTTGATCATCTGCATCAATGGAAGGTAGCGGCTGCTAGAAAATCACAGACCATCTCTTTAGCAGGGTTGGGTCTATGGCCTTGTGCATAGTAGCTGAATTACTCATTGCCCAGTGTAACTTACTGCAAATGTGTTGTGAGGATGCCCATCACCAGAAGAGTGGCCACAGACACATAATTTTGTTTCTGGAAGCAATTCCTAGATTAAACAAAGAGAATCAGGAGTTGGCTTTTTTTTTTTTTTTTCCCCAATCTTAAGGCTTAACGCTAGTAATGTACATTATCATTTAAGAAAATATTATTTGGATTATTATCTTGGTAGGTTGACCTAGGCAAGACTACTCCACCTTTGTCTCACAGCTAATAATAGTATTAAATAAAATTGAAAAAACAGGAATAATTTGGCAGATGTTAATTTGAATATTTGAACGTACGAAATAACCACTAACCAAAAATTACCGATCATCTACCAGGATACTGACTTAGGAGCCTCACTTCCCACTTCAGAGCTAAAATTATGGCCAATGTTTATTAATAAATATTCCTACAGCTTTAAATGGTACTGTGATTTTAGAGTATGGCATGCTATTTGTCCCTAAAACTTTATCTCTTTTTGAAAAAGCTAACTGTTGACTTGTAGTCAATTATAACCAACACGAATGAACATAAATCCTGTCTTGTCATGAAATGTGAGAACAATCACAAGAATCTCTTTAAATAAACTGCCTTGGCTCTGCATTACTATAACACAAATATTGCCATTAAATACATATTTAAGACTATGGAGCTAAACTCAGTAATCTCTGTTAAAACCTGTTGAATTGTGTCATTTGTATTGAAAATTACTCTATACACTCAAATGAATAGTTTGTGTTTTTATCTGTAAAAGTAAAGTGATTATTTATTGATAAATGACATGGAATGTCATTTTTTACCTAAGTAGCATCAGACATTTCAAAAGATTTTGTCTGAAGGGCAAAGGGATTACACTGCATTTGTGTAGACCATGTGACAACACATCCTTAGACTTCATGTATGATATGAAAGGATGATCCCCATTCATAAGATACACAAGGGAAATTATATCAGAAAACAAGAAAAGCAAGGAGGGATGTGGTAGGGGTGTCAGGGAGTATTTGTAGTGGTTTGATGCATGTAAATATTACATCTTATAAATAATTCTTTTCAAATACATCTCTGAAGTTCAGGGGATCTGTTTGAGAAACAGATTGTACATGCTTTACATGACTATATGCCATTTTCTTCAAGATAAGAGCAACATTAATTTAAACAGAAAAAAAAATGGCTTCCAAAATATTCTTTCCCTTCAATTTCCTATGAAGAAGTATGTCACCTGATGCTGGCAGATGAGGATGAAGAAAAACCGTTCAAGTTATATTTTACTGTCAGAATCCAACAAACACTTTTTCATCTAAATTATTTTGTCAACAGCCTTGTAGTACCCTTGCTAACCTTATTTGGCACCAGTGCATAATTAGATACACAGGGGTGTGACTCCAATTGAAGGTGTTGGCATTGAAGCACTCTGTGAAAATATTAACTATGAGGTTAACTCCAATTTTCTCTTCTTTAATTAAATGCACATGGTACTAATGAGGTAACCTACTGTTCCTTGATAGCACTAATTAGCTAAGAGGAGAGTACACTCTCACACTGCAATTTAAACCTAAAAATAAGGTTGAAATATGCTAATTGCAGGCAATTTAAAACAGTACAAGTTGAAGAACTAGTCATAATAAGAGAAACTGACTGCTTTACAGCTAGGCAGCTGTAACTTTGGTTAAAATCAAAACAAGCCACACGATTTTTGGACTGCTATTTAAGGAGGTCATAAGCATCCTAAAAAAAAAAAGAAATGAAATGCTACTCCGTACCACAGCAATGAACCAGATTAACAAAAAATCCTCAGATCGACACTCATCTACCTAAAACCAAAAATCAGTGAGCATCATGAGAACTCCAAAGGTGCCACAACACTATATTTAGTACAGAAAATGAAACTTCATAAATAAGCAACATCACCTTAAGCTCTTTCAAGAGCACCCAAATTAAATATTGTACTTTGTGTCTAACATAGACAAAACATGTCAGGTGCTGAAGATCTGCCATCCCAATCACAGAGTCTGAAGGGAGGGTATAGAGATGATTAAGAAACAGGACATTTCCAGACCAGGTACAAGTGCACTGATAAAAATACACAAAAGATGTTATGACATAAAATGCTGTAGGCATCATTTAAAGGATACAGGTGCCAAAATTATCAGAAGGATTTCATTATAAGAAGGAGATTTTTGCTACTTTTCCTCTACAGATTAGAGCTCTGTGATGGGCGTAGCCTGAAGCTTCACTGTGAGAGAATATTCTCCATTCTCAGCTCACGTGACTCAGAAACATAATTTCAGTAAATCTAAGTATAATCCAAACATATCTTCTTTAATTGTGTCTCAGACATTTCCCCAATATGATTTTAACTGATAACCATTGAGATAACTTTGACATAAAACAAGATTCTGAAGGACCTTCTGAAGCCATGACATATTTTTGTTCATCAGAAACTTTGTTTGACCAAAGCAATCATTGCCTGACAATGCCAAATCATTCCTGTTATCATAGATAAAAATGCAGCACATTAAAATGATACTGTCATTAATCTATCCTTAGGGACAAAAGAGATAGGACTGTCCCACAGTAAGGACACACAGTGACATTTCTGCCCTGTCATTTTGCATGCAAAATTATAAGATATATACAGTTTAAATAATCAAAAGAGTTGAGCAAGGAATAGAAATAGAGTTAAAAAGCAAAATTTATGAACAGAGAAAGTCAACTTAATCTTATGTTTACTGAAGAACAATACCCTGGAAAAAAGCAAACCATTTGAAAGGCACAGGCTTTTAAGTAACTCCCAACTAATAACTCCAGGAGTTAAAAGTATGTGAGAATAAACTCTGCACTGCCATTAGCCCGTCATCATGTCTTGCCAAAAAGCCTGGTTGAAGAAACTGCTTTGAAAACCCACCCAGCTTCTTCTCCTGGCTGTCCTAGAGCTTTCTACAACAGAAGGAGACAGAATGTTGGCAAGAGACGCACTAATCAACCTCCGACCAACCATGCTTGAACAGATCCATGAAGCTGCAGGTCTGTGAAGGAGTAGCAAGGCGAATGAAATCAGACAGTCATTTAGAAATGGGTCTCCTGGAGGAAATCTGACACAATCTAGCAAATCACAGGGCAACACAATGTGAATCGATGTTTTAAGTGTTTGCATCTGTTTCAAATAAGCACCAAAGAACCTTTTAACAGTGAAAAGGCCAGGACAGTGTACTGGAATGGGCTTTCAACATTAACTTCAGAGGGAAACTATTCTTCTGTTAAATATGGATCATTGCAATTTTCTGTTAAAACAATAAAGACTTCAGTGTTCAGTGTTGGAAATAAGAATACTAGCTCTGGAGACAGTCTGCCAGGGTTCAGATCCTGACTCAACACTTGCTAGTAGTGTGACCTTGAGCAAGTTACTTCGCTCTTCTGGCCTCTCTCTCTAGAAAGGGGGTAGTAAGTAACAACGTCCTAGGGTTGTTAAATACACTGATTTATAAAGTACTTAGAATAGTGCTGGTACCCATATACCTAATGTTTCTTAGCTATGTAGTTAATATTTATTAGCTATCATTATTGCTTCAGAACATTCAATTTCTTTCAAATAAAAAATTATTAAAGTCCTACTGTGTATAAAACACACTGTAAAGGATGCAAAAATTCCCAAGACATTCTATCCGCATTCAAATAGCTTTCCGTCTCCTGTTGGACTTCATGATACAAATCAAAGCCTCTTCCATATGAATAAAAAATATTTTTTCTCTTTAGAAGCCTGGTGTGGCAAAGCAAAAAGTTAATATGAGGGTGTCTGCATTCAGTGACAAGGTGAAGTGACTTCTAAGAAATAATATAATTTTTGCAAAGTTGATGAAGGTATATTTTCATAGAAAAATAGGAAAGTATTATATATTGATCTTTCCTAATGAATGAAAATATTTTTAAATTATAATTTTTCTTGAAGCTGGCTGAAAATGGGATCAAATTTTTCTTTAATATGTTTAAAACTTTAGTGTCTTATAAAATTTGGGGTAAAATGATATCTGAATGGAATAGTGATCTACATTTTAAAGGTGCAAAAATTTTAAAATAGTGTTCGGCCAGTCAAGAAATGTGGATACTCTTTTTTCCTTTTTTTTTTGTGGTGCGCGGGCCTCTCACTGCTGTGGTCTCTCCCACTGCGGAGCACAGGCTCCGGACGCGCAGGCTCAGCGGCCATGGCTCACGGGCCCAGCCGCTCCGCGGCACGTGGGATCCTCTCGGACTGGGGCACGAACCCACGTCCCCTGCATCGGCAGGCGGACTCTCAACCACTGCGCCACCAGGGAAGCCCTTTTTTTTTTTTTTTTTTTTAAGAAATGTGGATACTCTTGACCTAGTATGAAAAAGGAATAAAATTAAACGGTTAACTGGGCTTCCCTCCACTCTAACTGTTCTGTTTGTTGGCTTGGTTGGCTATCTTTAGGCCGTTCATCACATCTGATGGAGACTGTCCCAGGGACAGTGGGGCCAGAGTTGTGCCAGGGTGATATGTGTTGGCTTTGCAAATTCAAATTACTTCGTCTATCCCCAGCCCACCTCCGAAAAACAGACTAAAAGCTGCCTAGCCCTGACAGAGGAGGTGAAGAAAAGAGAACTGCTGTCTGGCAAACATTATTTCATAAGACCAGTAGATCTGAGTAGGTGGTATATTGTTTGGAGTCAGTCAACGAGGTGCAGGGACCATGTACCCCACAGGACCAAACCAGTATGAGCACATGCCCGAAGACTCTTCATTCTTCATTCTGAACAAGGAGCAAGTCCGCCTTACTTCCTTCTGTGGCACTGACTACAAAACCCATATGGTATTGAGGAGAATAGGATGCAGCCATTAAAGAATCACTTCGCAGAGAAAGAAAACAGAGCCCAGGGAGCTGAAATTATTTACAAAAGCTCATGCTTTTATTTATTTTTTAAGGCTGCTGTGCATCACAATAGCCTACTGGAACAGGTTCTCAAACGTTAGCATGTAAAGGAATGTCTGGATGAACTGTTATAATTGAAAATTCTACACTTCTAGGGACTCAGATTCAAAAGATCTGAGATAGGGCCCATGAATATGCATTTTAACAAGCATCTTGGTGACTGTGATTTAGAGCTTCCATGATTACACTTTGAGAAATATTGTCTTCTGTGTTCAGGATATTTGTGGGACAGGTAATTTCTCATTCTTTTATTCCATTATTCAGTCAGTGAACATTTTTCAGTACCTACTGTGTGCAATAAATTATGTTAGCCACGTGGATATACAAATGAATGAAAATTGTCCTTGGTTTCAGAGGAGAGCGGGAGGAAAAGCCTTGTAAACTAGGATACAACTGAGTAAGTGTTATTTGCATCTTGAACCCTTTGACACTCCATTCAAGTCAAGAATGGCCTCCTCAGAAAAAAATTTAATTGCATAAAATAAAATGTAAGAAGTTAGAAAGGAAATCAGTTATGTTGAAATTCAGATTTCAAAATATTTAAAAAGCCACATTTGTGAAATATTACTAAATGTGCTTCTCTGTAAATACATTAAATAATAAGATACAATGTCAGGTTTAATAACCACTCTAATTTTTAAGTAGTAATAAGCATAACTAATGTTTCTAGATATTTTTGCCAACAGATGAAAACATCTGTAATTTTTTTTGAGGACGATGTCACAGATACTGCCAATACTATTGTGGTTTGTTACCTACATTCATAATAGAAGAAAATATGAAGTTTTAATTAGAACTGAAAGTGAGAATACTTTCTCCTCCATTCATATTCATAGACCTCCTGAATTCTACCCATGGATCCTAGGTTGAGACAACATTAGAGAGAAACGTACTGTTGAAGAGGTAAAAAGTACAGTTCCATTGTACTGGAAGAATGTATTAAGAATGAGGAATTTATTACTCTAAAAAGAAAGACGTGGAAAGGAAGAAAGGGAGAATCCAAAAGATTTAGAATTGTACTTGAGAAATGTGATCATGTGGCTATGGCTGGAGTGTGGTATGGATGAGGACGGAGGTGAGAGAGAAGACTGGAAAGCTGGGACTATGAAAAGTTCTGCCCATCAGACAAAGGGAATTTCTGTCATGTCCTGAGGTAAAGGGCAGGAGCAAATTTTCTTTTCTTTTCTTTTTTTTTTTAAATTTCACTTCCATCCATTTTTTATTTATTTATTTTGGGCTGTGTTGGGTCTTCATTTCTGTGCGAGGGCTTTCTCTAGTGTGGCAAGCGGGGGCCACTCTTCATCGCAGTACGCGGGCCTCTCACTATCGCGGCCTCTCTTGTTGCGGAGCACAGGCTCCAGACGCGCAGGCTCAGTAGTTGTGGCTCACGGGCTTAGTTGCCCTGTGGCATGTGGGATCCTCCCAGACCAGGGCTCGAATCCGTGTCCCCTGCATCAGCAGGCAGATTCTCAACCACTGCGCCACCAGGGAAGCCCGAGCAAATTTTCTTTTAAGGAGACAAGAGAAAAGCATGAGGGTGTGGGCTTAGACTGGAATTGGGAAAAACTGGTAGCTGGTAGCCTAAGATGCCCAAAGGTTCACCAGAGAGTTATTTATGGTCTGGGCTGAATGAAGAGCACTGAAAGTAAGAACAGGATACTGAATTTGACGAAAGGCTAACTTCCAAGGATTTGAAGACTACCTGAGTGATAGAGTGAGAGAGTGAAGGATAAGGGACACTGGGAGTAGGCTGTGATGTCACCAGCAAGATATGAGGATGCAAGAAAAAATGGTTTTTAAGGAATACAGGAGAATGTGCTTTAACTGAAAATACTAGAAATACTATAGTAGATCTTACTGCAGGACATCCAGGTAGTTATTTCTAGCAAACATTTGAGTATAGCATAAGCCTCAAGTTCAGGAGACAAGGCAAGATATATAGAGATCTGAGACCTTCTGTGGTGGTGACCCCACAGGAAGTGGATAAGTTCTGTCACTGAGATCGTCTAAAGGAATGGTTCTCAACCTGTGCCATGTGCTAGCATCACCTGGGGAGCTTTGAGTCAATACTGATGCTGGGCTCCACCACCTTCAGCTTCTGATTGTATTAGGCTAGGATGGCGCTCAGGCACCTCAGGTAATGACAATATGCAGCCAGAGTTTAGCTCCACTGATATAACAATTGAACATAAAAAGTTATGGACAGAGATGAGGAAAGCCACCAAATTAAGAGGACTGGTGTCAAATGTCTCAAGTGTTCTGACAGGGTCTAGTAGGATGGGACTTTGACTTGAATACAACTCTCAGAGGTTGTCAGTGATACTCAAAAGAATAATTTCAGAATGGGAGTGGTGATAGAGACATAATATAATAAGTCAAAGAAGGAATAGAGATTGAAGGGTAACCAATTCTTTCCAAATTTTAATGATGAAGGAAAGGAGTGGGTTAGGAAGAGTGCCTGATATAAAACAAAGGTTCAAATAAGATTTTGTTTTGTGGGTGTTTGGTTTTTAAAGACAGGAAGACTCACAGAAAATGGGAGACTGAAGATACAGGAGAGCAGCTGTGAGGCTGACATGACAAGGTCGTAGGAAAGGCTGGGCAGGGCAGGAATCAAGTTGGCCTTGGAGAAAAGATCTCACTGTGATACAAAAGGGCATAAAGAGAGGTGCCAATATGAGTTTGTTTTAGGAGTGGAGATGAGAGAGGCAGAGGGAGATCTTACTTGGTGGCCTCTGAATTTTATCTCTGAAGGAGGAGACAAAGTCACTGGGACTAGGGGCTCCATGTGAGATGTAGGAGCTGAAAGGGGACAGTTAAGGCAGGAAGCTGGCGTAGGGAGGGGGGAGTGAGGAGTTTAGAAACGATTGCTAAACAGTGATGAAGGCTAAGGTGAAGTTGTGGACTCAATACTGCCTGATACTGTGATTTTCTGTAGGAATATCCAGTAGCTTGCTTGGGAGTAGGAGTAAGGAAAGCCACAGTCTGGAGAATGGAGAGCAAGGTCAGAGTGAACGATACAAAACAGCGAGAGTTTCTTTAATGTCATCATTAATCATGGGATACAGTTGGCTCAGGAAGCCATGTAGGTGGGCATGGGCGTGGTGATGTGGAGAGGATGATAAGGAAGAGCAGTGCTTATGATCAGAATGGGGATTCCTTAGGTCTACTAACTCAGACTGATTTTAAAAAATTGGTCCAAGGACATACAGAATATTGTTGAAGGTACTGATTATTAAAAGTTTATAATTTTCTGCTTGTTTTCTTCATGGATCAGTGTAAATTTTTTTTTTTTTTTTTTGGCGGTACGCGCGCCTCTCACTGTTGCGGCCTCTCCCGTTGTGGAGCACAGGCTCCGGACGTGCTGGCTCAGCGGCAATGGCTCACGTGCCCAGCCGCTCTGTGGCATGTGGGATCTTCCCGGACCTGGCCATGAACCCGCGTCCCCTGCATCAACAGGCGGACTCTCAACCACTGCGCCACCAGGGAAGCCCCAGTGTAAATTTTTTAAAATAGTATATTTTCTTTTCCTTGATAAACATGCCAAATTATACCATTCACTGGTAACAAACTCAACATGAAAGTCCAAATTTATGAAATTAAATTAGGGATTCCTATTTCCTTAATTATTCAAAATAAAAATGTAGTTAAGGTTGTATTTATGTAAACAGAAAGAGAACTCGTCTAAAATAAATTTGATTTTTATATAATCCTTAGGAACATATGTATTAGTGAATCTGCATGTACAAATGTGTTACTAGGTGCTACCTCCCTACAGTTCCCTATTGCTATGTGTTTCCTTACTGTTGAAAGAGTAGAGTTCTTTGAGAAAAAAACTATTGTCGAGACCATGCTACAATCTTGTAGCAAACCAGCTCAGTGACTACAGAGGAAATCTGTTGATCTTCCCTACCTGGAATCTATTCCTCTTTTTGCTAACAACACCAAAGTTTTTCTTGGGGGACCATCCCCATTCTGCACCCCAGCTCCCAACGTCATATGCAAATTGGTAGGACTGGCTCAAGGGTAGGTGGCTGCTACAAATAGGCCAATCAGATTCCCTCTCTCAGTAACTGATTCTTGAGAATAATGAACAGGAATTCATCCAACCTAATGCTGGGACCCCACAGAGCCTGTCCAACAATCTTGCTTTTGCTTCTTATCTTTCTGTGACCAGATTTTTGTTTCATTTTCCCTTGGATTTTGTGACCAATTCTGTATCTTTGAACAGATCCCACTTTTTTGTTTAAGTTGTATGTGTATTTCTGTGACTTGAAGTCGGAGAAATAAACTAACAAGAATACTTCAAAATGTTTCAATCAATGATCTCACTGCCAAAATTAGGATTAAACTTTGATAGCCTTTAAATTAAGTTTTGGAGCAAATTTTAGGTTATAATCCAAAGACAAAAGAGACAAAAGATAAGGCTGGAAGTCATGATCTTGGCCACCTCATGTTTTACTAGTTGCAAAATTAAGTGAAGTAATCACAAATTGCTGTCATAATGTCAGCTTTATAAATCTTTTCCTCTCTTAAAATGTCAGCTTGTATAATCAGACTTTCTATTCTGCAAAACACAGTTTAATATATAAAAATGGCAAAATAAAACATTAGGTTAAATTTTAAAATATCTGCACAGGTACATTTATTAATGTATTGATTCTTGATGGGCATTAGGATTTTTATTTTTATCATAATTTAAGATTACATACTCATTTGTTTTCCCTTGTTCAACAGATTCTAAATTATTTCTTTTCCTTTTTTAAAAAAAGAAAGGGTAGGTAAACACTAGCAAAGAAAGTTTAGTGATGGCTATTGTCTCAATCCACATACCACATATTTGGAGGATTTGAGATTGTAAAGTACTTAATATTAATCAATTAAATCCACTGACATTTCTAAAATAAATTCGATCCCCATTTCACAGCTTAAAAGAACTGAAGAATTAACAAAGATTACACAATATAACAGTGTCGAACTCAGATTTTTCACCCTGGTTTTCGTCAATCCCCTTCTTATTCACCTCAGAAAGCTGCCATCATAACTGGCACTAATTGGCACCCTTGTTAGGAACCTCAGCAGAGGAGCAAGGAATAGAAAAGATATGGACACCTCTCATCCACAGAGCCCAGCTGTCTGCAGAGGTGAGGCTGAGCTCAAGGATGGGGCAGATGACCCGGCGCCGTCTGTGAGAAGAGTAAGACCTACACCTGTCCACTGACTACTTAGACAACTTGAATCTCCAGGGACGTTAATCAAGTGTCTTTCATGCACCTAAAGTCACTGGAAAACAAAAGATGCCTGTAGTGCTCCTACAAGTGATGTACGTATTACATTCTAAGAGGAGATGAAGACAGCAGTCAACAGACACTTCTGGCATGAGATACTCATGCAGAATACTGGTAGAATATTCTATTTTTGTTCTATGCTTGTTTGCTTTGTTCAAGAGAATATGTTAAGCTCTTCTTAAAAAAATAAAATAAAACAGGGAGCTGGATTTCTCATGATCATCGTGGAGAATGGAAGACAGCATTTTAAGTTATACAGTAATTACTTAATAGATAAAGAAGATGGATTCTATGCATAGGATTTTCCCCCTGGGTATATTGGGGCTAGGCAGAAGTAGCTTATGCTCACATAAGAGTAATAGTCCTTAGGTTTCTGCTCTTTTTCTGCTGTAATCAAAAGAAAATACAGATGTCTCTTGTTGCCTTAAGGTTAGGTGAGGTAGTAGAAGGTAAGAAACAGGCCTGGGTAAAACAACTTTCCTTATTGAATGAGAAAGCATTAAGAAGTGGATGGTGTACAGGACATGTAGGTGCTTGAAGCTACCTGTTGATGATGGGGGGCTACTGACTGACTGTAGTTCGTTCAGTATTTTATTCACCAAAGATTTAAAGACCATCTAGTTGCCACTTACAGTAAAGGGTCTGACTCCATTTCTTATCTGACTGTTGACTTTTTAGGCCTCAACCTCCCTTTCCCCTATGGCTCCACATCTGGACAGAAAACTTGTGCATGCACCTCCACCTTTGCCACTGAGGGAAATTTAAAACACTTGTTCAAGTGATCTTTTCCCCAGCTCGCCCCATAGCCATTATACAGACCCAGCCTACACCCTCTACTATCCCAAGCCAGCCTGGACCTGCTTGTGCCCCATTGGTTCTCCCCCAGCGTCTCCCATGTGAGTAATCAAATTTCTCTCAAATTCTCTTGGTGTGTTGAGTGTCATCAGCTTCGACATCTAAACTAAATTTTGGGTGGGGTTCTCTCTCACTTCTGCAGGATACTACAGAAAACTACTTACTAGGTTAAGAATGGGGATGCAGGGTTAAGTAGGAGTCCCTAACCCAAAGAGGTTAGAGACGAATTGGGAAGACAAACTACTAGTGAAGGGTATCATAATAAGTGCTATGACAGATAGATGCACAGGGTTCTATGGGAGTACAGAGGAAGGGTACTTAGTACTTACATGGCAGACAGTGGATAGCAAAGCATTTTAGACTAGGTGATAATAAATGGACATTAGTATACAAATGGGTGTGAGGTGGGTGTAGGTGGAAAGCATTCAAGACCAAAGAAGCAGCCGTTATGAAGGCTTGAAGATACAGGGGCCCCTGCATCATTCAGAGAAACACTGATAATCCAGCAACGTCAGAGAAAATAGTGCTAGGCAAGAGAGGGTGGCAGGGATGGAGACAGAGAGTCAGAAGCCAGATCTCCAAGTGCATCATGGAAAGCAAAGTGGCCCTTAGGTGCTTCAAATTTCTCATAATTACATGTGCACACCACCTGATTTTCGCTTGGAGGATTAAATGAAGGGTCAAATACATGAACACATTTCTTAGGTATTTAGAGTCATATTACTACAGTCTTGAAGTAGTAACTGTGACCAATGCAGAAGAGCACAAGATATTCTTTTAAATCTCAATGATGGCAAGAAATAACTTTTTTTCCAGGAACTCCCCTTCCTCTTCCTTCCAGTCAGTTGCTTTCCTAGGACTCTGCATATGTTTTATTCCTTAATATTCTTTCCCTAATTTTTTAAGTACATGAGTAAATTATAGTATGTTTAAAGTCAGTTCAGTAACAAAATTCCACTTGGAAAATTCTGCTTCCAAGAATACAATGTACTAAAATGTAACTTATCTGAATTGCATTCCCATAAAGGTACCAACATAAACTAACTTACATTCTGTATTACCAAGCAAAAATTAAGGAAATTTTACATAGCAGTATAGTTTCATCTTCAAGAGAGTTTTGTGGTAAGCTAAATGGAAAAATTTGGAAAACAGAAAATCTCATTTCAATTTTATAGTGCAGCACTAAGAGAAATGAAATAAACATTTTAAAATTTGGGATTCAGGAGAAAAAAGGAATGCTTCACATTAGATTTAACTGGATACTGCCCCTTTCTTTGCTATTTGGGGCATTCAGAATACAATTTCACAGATGATATATTTTTCTTAATGTGATTTTCAGAGTACATCTAATGGAAAATGCCTGGTTAGGATTAAGAGACATAGTACAGATGTTAAACTACATTTGCATGCAATTATTTCTAAAACAAATGCCAGGGTACAGAGCCTACTGAAATGCCTTTCAGGATGGCTGGCACATGTATTAAACCAGCTTCCAATCTCTGAGTAAGTCTATATTCTGAATATTTCAAATCAGACACTGAGCACAGAATAAATCTTTGTTTTTTACCTTGAGGCATTGTCCAGGAACGTATGGACATAGGGTTAGAGCCCAAGGATTCAGGGTAGGGACTTGGCATTTCTTAAAGCAAAAGCTTTTCTTGCTCAATGTAAAAACTGCATTTCATGTATTAATTTCAATTGCTGAAAAAGTAAAATGACTACAAAACAAGTTAAAATAATAATAGGGGGAATAAAACAGAAAGTAATAGATTAGATATACTGTATAGCTTTCAACCTGGTTTAGGGTTTTTCTTCAAAAGGCAATACAAAATATCTATAAAGTTATTAATTTTTTTTTGTTAGTAGACATCTCACTTTAGCTGATGGTCTTGCAGCAATATACTTTTAAGCATCAAAGTAGAAGTAAGAAACTCCTATTCAAAGTACTTCTGAAATGCCTCTGCCACCAACTTTATCGGAAATATCAAAAGCAGTGAGGGTACAACAAGGAAGCATTCATTGCTTTGCTTATGTAGGGCACTATACCTTCATAGAGGCACTAACCCTAGATGTCCTTGGAGTCTGTGGCTTGGGCAAGACCTATAACTACCTTTTGGTGATCCTTCCCGTGAGAATGCATTTTTGGACTAGGACTTGAATCAATGAACAAAGCCTGAGGAGCCATTGCTACGTCTGTTATGTATCAAAACAAAACACTGTATCATACTTTCATTTGTTCAAGTTCAGAAAGTACCAGCATCTCTTTTACTGTATGCTTTTCTCCTTAGGGGGGAACAATTCAGATCATGGTCACCCCTAGGAATTTATGAGGGGCCTGAAGGATGTGGCAGTTCCTTTTCTGATCCCTGCAGGGGAAGCAGCAGCAGCCCTTGGATCAGCTACTTTTTATCCACTGTTGGTCTCAGTGGCAGCTCCTTTTCTTGCCAATAATGATAAATGATAGACTCTTTAATGAGGAATAGAGACTGCAAGCTGCACTTACAGAAGCTCATCTTGTTGGCATCTCTGATTATCATTCTCTCCCCATCAACCCTTTCCCCCCTCTTGATCATGATGTGAGGTAGAGAGGCAACCTGAAGGAAGAGGACCAATTATTAAAAAAACAGCACTCTTTCCAACAGAAAATCTCTTACCATTTGATATTAAAACTCTCATGACGCCAAGAAAACCTCCAGTAGAGGTTCGGGACTGCCACTCGCTTTTTCTTTTCCGTATCAAAAGATAATTCCCCATATTCATGGGTGAATATCTAACTTCATTACCAAGTCCCACTGCCTTCTTAACAGTGCTTCCCAACAGCTGGGGATGATGAGGTATAGGAGAGAAAGGAATAAAGGAAGTCAGAGTCACTCCAGTAGAATCTTCTAGTGGTAGTGGTGATGGAGACTGCTTTCATGGGGGAGGCCCCATGCGTCCCTCCAATCCCTTCCCTTCATCACCACTGCTTTATCTTAACCACAGATTGATCTGGATTCAAAACAACAAAGACATTCAAGAAAAGGTAGTTTTCATATTTGTCATCCCCCTTATTTTGATCATGTTTTCTAAAAACATAAAATCTGAGATATTTTAAACAGCAATTAAGGGATGCATGTTATCAGTGATTAATGGCAAGGTAAGAGGCGCAGGAATTGGAATCAGACTGATTTGAATTCACATCCCAGCTCAAACCACCAGCTACATGACCTTAGATAATGTAATTTAACCTTTCTGAGGCTCAGTTTCTTATTCTGTGAAATGAGAAAGCAGAAATACATTACCAGATATAAAAAGTAAGCCTGAATATATGTCAAGTGAAAATAAAATCATAAATGCTTTAGGACTTTTCTTTTGTTAGAGAAAAAGAGGCATTGAAAAAGGATGGGAACCTAAGAAATGTGATTTCTCTAACATCTCTGGTTGACACCTCAGCCTTCCTTTTCACTGGCCTAGTCACCCACATTATATTCCGATATAATGGCCAACAAACTTGTCACTAAGAGGCACAGGAGACCAGCTAGGGACTAAGATAAAGCCCTTTTTTGGGCAGAGCTGTAGGTGTATCATGACATTGGGCACGTATAAAATCCTCACACAGATACATGAATGAACTAGCAGTAAAAGCCTGCTCTGTATTCATAAAACATGGTTAAAAATACCAACATTAGTGTTTAAACATTTCAAATATTAAAATACAACGGAAGGCAACTAGATTCTATGAGGTAAGATTATTATTAAATTAAATATAATGCAATTTCTCCAAAGAATATATTTCTTGAGCCTTTAGATCCATAGAGATGGAAAGCTGAGATGAGTTCTGAATTAGAAAAGACAGAAGGAGATCAAAAGCTATCAGAGTAATCACTATGTACCACAATAAAAAAGAAAATAGTAGTCTCGTGCCAAAATGAACTCAAACTTACACAAACCTCCATGACTATATATGTACTAAAAATAATATAGAATTGTCATTTTTTATGTGTGGAAGAGTTTACTGGGAAAGAAAATGTCAGATTTTAGAATTGTGTTATTGTCTATTAGAAATTATTCATTTCTAAGCCAGGACCAAGTTTCCATTACCCAATAGCTGCTCTCAAGAATGAAGCTAATTTACATTTAAAATAGTACAGTCTACTCTTTAAAAGCACAATGGTAAACACACCAATTTGACAATTACATTAATATGAGTATTTGCATAATCTGTCTCCCACACCTGTTCTTAATTTGAAGCAGCTGCAGGACAAATCACATCATACTAATCTCAATGGGTACCTGCATGTTCCAAACAATAATGCATGCATGCTATTTTTTGAAGATATTTTATTTTTAAAATGTTTCCTGACTTAAAAAAATGGTAAAAGTTTTGTGGAAGCCGTAATATTTATTTGGTTACTATTAATTAGTGGAATAAGTATAATACCAAATAATTCTATCCCTTACATTTTTGGCCTCTTCTGTTACTGACTTATGATAGTACTGTCTGGAGTTATTTTTCTTAAATAATATGTATTTACATGGAAAAGGATTAAAAAGAACAATAAAAATATAACTAGAAAACTTCAGTAAGGAATATAATCCTTATATATAACTAAGAGCAAATGCATTAATGGAGAATCACGCAAAGTCTGCAGATCATCTGGAGATGTATGTGCAGCTCAGATAATTATGGCATCTTTTGGAACACCTTTTCAAAACTGGGTTCCATTTATGTTTTAACAATAATACATCAGAGTTTAACAAGCAGAAATCTACTTTCATCCTTTAAAGGGTCCAGCTGTGTTTGTGGGTATTCACATGCTCAGTGCCATCAGAAAGGAAGTCAGTTTATTACTAATACATATTCTTGTACTTGGTGTATTTAAATCATTCACTAGATTCCAACTGGTGGAATATAAGACACCCATGTAATCTGTCAACAAAATTGTCTCTCTCTAATCTTCTATTATGAATGGAAAATGAAGTTAGAGCTTTCTAAAGATGTTATTTATTTCCTGAAAAATGAATGAGAGCATGCACAGTAATGAACGGGAGCAATCAACAAAACTGATCTGTGTATTTATATGCTGTTGACCTCTGAAGAGGTAAACACTGACTGGCTGAATTCTTAGTTCACTATTTCATTTAGGATTTTATTTTTATAAGTGTTTTCATTCTATTAGAAGGAAAAATACTAAAGAAATTAATTGTAGCTTACATTTCTATTACATTTTCATGCACATTATTTAGTAATTCTCACCATATAAGAGAAAACAGAGAGTCAGAGGAGTTGACATGATTTGCCCAAGTTCTCACAACACTGTAACAGTGTTATGGTCCAGGCATCCTGAACCCAGCTCTATATTCCTTCCCATAACTCATGGAGATTGATTTGAACGAATAATAGCTATTATGATAAATAAATTGTAGCAAACATTATTATTATTTTTTCCAGTACGCGGGCCCCTCACTGTTGTGGCCTCTCCCATTGCGGAGCACAGGCTCCAGAGGCGCAGGCTCAGCGGCCATAGCTCACAGGGCCCAGCCGCCCCGCGGCATGTGGGATCCTCCCGGACCGGGGCACGAACCCGTGTCCCCTACATCGGCAGGCGGACTCTCAACCACTGCGCCACCAGGGAAGCCTGCAAGCATTTTTACTAATGAAATAGTTTAAAGTTTTTTTTTTATTTCACAGTATCTGAAGTATTTCAACTCATGGCTTCAAGTGTACTAGAAAACACTGTTTCAAAAGTGACTATAATAACAGAATTGTTTTCTATTTAGATAAATAGATTGCAAATTCTTACTAAGAACCAAGACTAGTTACTCTAGGAGTATATAGATAATTTTTATTACTATATAATTTAGGCAATAAAGCCAAGTTATAGTGATTGTGAGAGAAGCAATTTCCACAGTTGTGACCTCTACATAATTATATTTCTAAATATTCCTTATTTTATTTTTCTTCATTAGAAACCTTACATATACAATTGAGCACACAGAAAAGTACTCTAAATAGATAAGCTGGCATGTCATGGGGGGGCACGTAGAACATAATGGGATGAAAACTATATTTGTGTGTGATTAATATGCACATTGTATAATATTCTAACAACAAATTTCACTTTTTCTCTGAGTTATCAGAATATTTTAACTTCAGTAAATGAGTCATAAATTTCCAAATTTTAAAATAATCTTGTTTCTTTTTGTCTGTGCTATTAAGGCGAAAACTAACTCGTTATCAAAGTTAAAAGCTTTCTGACATGTAATAAAGAAGGCTGATTTTTCTGTAAATATAAGCTGCTATAAAGGTATACACTTTTGCTAAAAGCAAAGCATTAGGATAATAAATTTTTAGAGCTAGAGACGAGTCAAATCCCCTCAGTTGACAGAAGCGGAAAATGAGGCTCCACTGCCCTGCCTTCCCCAGAGTCATACAGTACTGAGTGCTGGAGTCGGTCCTGGAACCCAGAGTCCCCCATATAGCAGAGTCTGGCCTCTTACCGCTACAGCAAAGCATGAACCGAGCAACAACAGGTCAGTTACAAACAGGCTCGTGCTTTTCCATGGTCCTAAACGAAGCTGTACGCCAACAACTGGATGCAAATGATTCTTATGTTTAAAAAGAAACTACCAAATATAAAACTGCATTCATTTCTAGACTGGCATGATGCTGTCATGTGGACGCACACACAAATGCTGGTAAGCATGTAGATAAGTGTTAATAATATCACTGGGAGGTTGGAATTTGGGTGAATTTGAGTCCTTCATATTCTTCTGTGTTTCTGAATTATTTTTGTAAGCACACATTGCTTTAATAATCACTCAAAATGAGGCTATTTGCAAACTGAAACCAGGACTTAGAACGGTGGCTATAAATGTTTTTCATCAAACATGTTAACTCTTAAAAACCTTCACTGACGTGAGGATTCGGCACATAAGTACTCTGATTAGTCTTATTAAAACAGAATTTATATTCTTCCCTTAGTCTCAGTAATGCAAAAAAATAAATGCCTACTACCCTCGGCATGATAATTTCTTTTGAATGTGAAGAAATTATTAAAATACTTTTTTCTCCCTTTTCTTCTTTTCGATCTGGGTAAACTCCCTTTGTGATCGGCTCTCCCATTTTCCCTTTAACCATCTCTATCATATTACTTGTTATCCTTAGACTCGTTTCCATGCTTCAGTATCCCTTAGACTCTGGAACTCAGTCCTAAACAAATTTTAAAGAACCACAAACAAAGCCTCAGGAGGCACAAAAAATGAAGAAAACCCTACTCTGCTCAGTTTATAAGTGATGGCTGATTCACTAAACACTTAGAGGGGGAAAAAAAAGGCAATTTATTCCATAAAAAGCCATAACTGTCAAGGAGGGTTTTTATTTTTAACCTTAAACCACTGAGTTTTGTTTAAAATGGCTTAGAAGAATGGTTATTATCTTGAATTTTTTATCTAGCCAGATTGCCAACTCTCTGAGGATAGGAACATCTTTGAATCCCCTATGGTACCTGATGTCTGCTTAGCAAAGTATCTAATACACTGAGGGCATTTAGTCATGTTTCTCTGATGGATTGATTGACTGAGGATGTAAATTCTAATACATGGAAGTACTGTAAACCAGTTTCGAAATCTTACTGCTATCTTGTTTTTAGCTTGTAGCTTTTCCACTGGAGCATGGTAATTATTTGTTTCATACGAAATTGTATAAAGTAGACTTTTCCATTTATTTCTACATTACTCCTGAACTCTCTTTTTATTAAATAAATATCTCCTTGAATAGAATAGCAAGCAAAAAGGTCGGGGGACGGGGAATAAAATATATTAACTAACCTGTGCTCTAGTCCAGCAGTGCTGGAAATTCTTGAATGGAATGCCAGATACCATAACTGCATCGATTGCTTAAGTACTCCTTTCTGATGTAGTTCTTAAGAAGTAGTCCTCACTCTCAATTAGTCCCAGAACAGATGTTTCTTTTAAAGCAATTTGTATTTGGTATGACTCTGTTAATCAATGCTATTTTGACCCTTTAGTGATGGCAAGTTACATCTTAGCACTGAATAACCCATTTAACAGTCCTTCATCAGAAACTTGATATCTCATGCACACTGCTTCCAACAAGTTCTGGTGTCCTCAAAGTCTCAGGAATCACGAACCAGAAAGTACTGAGTCTTTTTTACTTTATGTATATGCGTCTCTGTATTTCATAGATAGATTTAAATGTTCTAGTGTTTAAAGAAGGGGTTGCAAAGTGAGGCCTGAAAGCCAGAATATGAGAGGAAGAGAGGGGGAAAGGAAAAGAGAGAAAGAGAGAAGGGGAGATGGCGGGGGGGAGACACAGAGATTTAGAGAGGGAGAGAAATGAATATTTCTTCAGAGGGTAAATGAGCTGTGAAGTACAATCTATTTCCTCCTCCTACCTTGCACCTAGTCCACCATATACCTGCCTGAACTGACAAGGCATTAGAGTCTCATCTTCCTTGTCTAATGATATGCAAAATGCCTATTGCAAATGAATATTAGAAATAAAATTAAAAGAAACCACATACAGGTAGAGCTGATAAAAAATAGCTAGACATCTTTAAACGTTCACAATTTTACTACAGAGAACAAAAATAACAGGATTATTTGGCTTACTTTCTTTGCTTCTTAAATTTATGATGTATTTCTCTGAAGAAAAGTTCATACTATAATAGTATAAAAGTTATACTATTTAATAGTATAAAAGTTATACTATTTAATATACTATTATTAAATAGTATATTATACTATACTATTTAATATACTATTATTAAATAATAGTATAAAAGTTATACTATTTAATATACTATTAAAAGTTATACTATTTAATAGTATAAAAGTTATACTATTTCTTTTGTTTGCAAGATAAAATCCAATTGCACTAATTTCATAAATCACACACTTTAAGAAGAGGATGGACTCTACTTCATTTTAATTTCATTCTGGATAATTACCAGAAAGCATGCAGGACCTATTAGAGAAGGTGAGATTATTAAAAATCATTATGCATTTACAGTATCTCAGATGCAAACCAATGATTAATTCTTATTCTCATGGAGCCCTGGATGAAGTGATGACAAACACTCACAAGAATAATCCTGGTTTGGTTGGGCAGAATCACACACAGCACAGGGACTTCCCATTCTTACTCCCCAGAACGGTGAGCCTTCCACCAGACAGGCAGCCTTCACAGAATGAGGAATGTCTGCCTGTTCTGTCCTCCTGCCTGTCCTGAAGTTGAGAATTCCTGAAGAAATGATTCATTCATTTCAAACATAAAGGATGGTGGAAAAAAAATGTTCTGGTAACAAGACACATCTGACATTCTGCCCTGGCTCCTTGGGAAAGTTACTGAACGCTTCTGGCTCTCTGATCCTCACAGGTAAAACAGGAATAGTACTGACCAATTCTGGGGTTTCCATGGAGATAAAATGACCAATCATGGGCGAGGTACCTGGCACTTGGAACACAGCACGAACTCATGTGGGTCCGTAGGGATGGAGGTGAGGGAGAGCAAGAAGGGTTTCCTTGGTAGTACCTATTTTTCTAGTGTAGTTTCTTACAATCCAGATTACTGCAGGAAATATAGAAAAAGTATGGAATACAACTCTTATCTTCACTATAGCTGGAAGGAAAGTGAGAACTTTCTTTTAAAGTTTCCAGCAATATGTAAGAGCCAAGTGAAAAAAAAAAATTTCTGACCTTAACTTGTTTAAATTTTACCTTCTACGACTATTTTTTTCACTATCCTTCAAAAACACTTGCTTCTGTACTTGCAAAATATGCATATGCTTCATTTATCTAAACTTTCCAGTGTTTGTTCCACTGCCTATGTATGTTCAGCTGGGGTACCTCACCAGTGCTGCCAAGCCTCAGTAGCAATTTCCTGGAGGGAAAGAATTACCTCTGCTTAGCTTACGTTGTATTGTGCTTTACCTAGTACTCAAAATATATGGAGTCTTTAATAACATTTTAGTTATAATTAAAAATATTAAAACTTAGAATAAAGTCCTATAACTAACTGACCTATAACTAACTGACCTTTAATCACATTAATGTCCAGATTTATGTCTTTCTAAATGTTCCTAGAAGAAATTTTACCAAAAACCAAAATTTCTTGTCACTAAAGTATCTCAAGTCATAAAATCTCTTTTCTTGGGGTTTCCTACACAGCAGAGAAGCTCCCTTACTGCAATCTATTGCAAGTCAGCCCTCAACACAAGGGTTTGTTTTTTAATTTAAACAGAATCTCTTTTCACAGATTTCTTAGGCCCCATGAGGTACTAACAGCTATGTTAAACTGTTGTCGGCAGACACTGTTCAGATGCCTATCTCAAAATTCATCCTTCTCTTCTTCTCTACCAAAAGAACCCAAACTTTGTTCAAGTTGACGAAAGGCCTGGCTGAATACAATCAGCTTCACAGACTCAGATGAAGCAATGAGTGTTCACGTGATACTGTTCAGGCCAATGAAATGGAAAGAGAAGCTATTCTGTGGGGCTTCTGGGAAAACTTGTTATTCAGCTGACTTGCATTTATTTGTATTTTGCCTTCCCCTTCTTTCTACCTGGAACATGAACATGATACCTGGAGAAGGGGCAGCCCTCTTGTGACCATGAAGACAGAGGCTATACTGGGGCAGAACAAGAGGCTGAAAGAAACATTGGTCTTTTGCGTCATCCTTGAGCAGCTGTACCAGCCAAATCTGGACTTTCTGTCTATGGAGTTCATGTTTCACAGGAAAAATAAATCTATATTCCTGAACAGAGCAGCTGATAAACTCCACAGTAAATTTAGACAGGGTTTTCGTCGAAATATCCAAAATCCCCATGGCTAAAGCAATAGATAAAATTAACTCATAAAAACTATATACCAATAAATCATGTAGAACGTATAGTTCCCTGATATTATTTGAGAAATCCTCATATATCATCTGTGTCCCGTACATTTCCAATATCATTTTATTGAGCAGATTTCTCACTTCCAGTACTCTAGTAAAAGTATCATTGATATTTAGTGGGGTTAGAAGCATGACTAGTACAGAATTATATGAAGCAGTATATCTTGTTCAAAAGAAACAGACTAAATAAGGAGTAAAGGGCTTATTGAAAGCAAAATATTTACATGTATACACAATTCAAAAACCAGAAGACAGAATCAGGAAAGAAAATATTTAGGTAAAGATAAAAGGAGAAAGAGTTCACTGTTATTGTTAAATAAGTATATTACATGTTATCTACCCGGGAAAGGGAATCAATTGGAGTATTATTCATAAACAGACTGCCTAACTAGAGGATAGACAAGATGTGTTAGTAATGTGAGAGCAGGGTGGGCCTGAATCTGGTCTTCTAATGATATTCATATGATATGATATATTCATATTCATATGATATGATATGATAATGATATTCATGTCTGCTTACAAGTTTCTTTCTACGAAGTACAGAGAAGCTGATAAATATACCTTCATACTTGTCTCATCAGGTTGAAAGAAGTGGTACCTTGAACTTATTCTGACAAAGAAACAGCAATTCAATTGGCCTAGTTCAATTCAATTCTGCAAAGATTTATTTAGCATCTACCATGTGCCAAGCATTATGTTAGAAATAAGATATAATCTCTGACCTCAAAGGGCTTGAGTCTGAGACTGAGCTAGAGAAGTAGTCAAATAACTTTAATAAAATATGGTATAATCTACCTTTGTAACTAATACATGTAGAATAATAAAAAAGTATGGTACAGGTTCTGAAAATATATGTAAGTGAGGGATTATTTCTCTGTGAAGAGTCAGAAGACTCAAGGGAATAGGATCTTGAGGTGTGTGTAAAGGTTTGGCAACCAGATAAGACGGTGTGGGGCTGACATTCTAAACAGATGGAGAAACAGGAACAAAGGCAAATAGGTGTCCAACTTCTAATGGTTCATGATGCCACGCAGAGTGCCTAGTATATCAGAAGTGAACTACAAACATTTGTGAATGAATGAATAAATGAATAAACAGCATGTTCAGTAAGCAGTGAGGATTACATCATGGTTATAAAGTAACAGATGTATGATAATTTATAGCCTTTTGTGCCATGCTGAGAGGTTGAAAAACAGAGTGATTTTCACATTACGGCAGAGGAATATGGCCCAATCAAATTAAAAGGGTTTACAGCTGGAGACTGTAGAACAGAATTCAGAAAAAGTTAACAAAAACAAGTGTGGGGAGAGAGAAATAATTGCAGTCTGAGACAAGTTGATCTGGGTTGAGATGCCCCAGTAGGCAACTGAAAAAAACACACCTCGAGCCTAGGAGAAAGGGGGAATTTGATAGGGCTATAGACTAGCACTTGTCTATGGACTCCACGCATTTATGCAAAATGTACCATGGGGCTTCTCTGGTGGCGCAGTGGTTGAGAACCTGCTTGCCAATGCAGGGGACATGGGTTCAAGCCCTGGTCCGGGAAGATCCCACATGCCGCGGAGCAACTAAGCCCGTGTGCCACAACTGCTGAGCCCACGTGCCTAGAGCCCGTGCTCCACAACAAGAGAAGCCACCACAATGAGAAGCCCGCGCACCGCAAGGAGGAGTAGCCCCCGCTTGCCACAACTAGAGAAAAGCCTGCGTGCAACAACGAAGACCCAGTGCGGCCAAAAAAAATAAAACAAACAAACAAACAAAAACCCACAACATACTACGTACCAGACACTGGAAATGTGAAGATGAATGAGACAGTTCTGGCCTTCAAGGAACTTATAGTAAATATGATTCAGTGTGATACATGCAAGAACAGAAGTATACCTAAGACATAGAAATAATACATAGATAGGAATAATTAATTCTACACTGTGTGCGTGTGGCAGGTGAGGGTTTCAAAGGGGGCTTCATAGAGTACCTGACAGTGATGATTTAAAAGCTTCACAGAAGTTTTCCAGATGGAAAGGCAGAGAAGGGCATATTGACAAAAGAGAAGGGCAAGGTCACCTGTATGGAGACATGAAGCAATTTTGGAGGAACCATAAGTAGTTTGACACTGCTGCTCATATAATTTGTAAAAACTGGGTTGTGGACAATGAGATCAGCATGCAGGACCACTGCACGGGACAGCTATCCTTGAAGACAATGAGTTTTTTTTCCTTAAGGTTTCTAACTCCTAAAGGAAGGCCAATTGGGCATAGCAGACATATACTGAGGACTTTAGAAAGCAGATATTATTTTTTAAAAAGTCAAAGATAAGATCTTATAATGTTACATGAGAACTAAGGATAGTAAAAATAAAATTCTCACAATGTTGTTGGAAATGCCCCTGGAAAGAATGAACAGAGAGAGGTATCCCAAGAAACCCGCTCAGGGACCTTTTTAGTTAGCTCAGATTTAAAGACATATATAAACAAACAAACAAACAAAACAAAACACAGGACTGAGATTAAAAGACTGCTGAGTCTGGAAGGAAACTGAGATATCACTAGTTTACAGCCATTTAATTGTGTAGGTTGGAAAACTGAGTCCCTGGGAGGAAAAATGACAGTATATTAATAAGAATTCAGACGCAGTACTTTTTATTACAGGGAACCACTTTCCTGTTGCAGAAGAGTTGCAGGGTTCCTACATACTATAGACCAGCTGCATTAGAATCTCCTGGGAGAGTTTAAAATATTTTGATTTTCTAAGATCCCATCCCCTCAAATTTTAACTCAATATTCTTGGATGAACCCAAGATTCTCCATTTTTAAAAGATTTTCAAGTAATTTTTTAGATTTAAAAACTACCATTAGCCTAAGTGAACTCTAAGACTATGTAGGGGAGTGGCGATGGTTATTGATTAAGGGAAATAAATTCTCCTGGAATAAAAGAAAAAGTTTAAACGATGCCCACGTTTTTGAGAAACTAGAACTCTAAACGTATTTTAATCACTAATGAATATGTTTTAAATGTCTAGGGGTTTCCCTGGTGGCTCAGTGGTTAAGAATCCGCCTGCCAATACAGGGGACACAGCTTCGATCTCTGGCCCAGGAAGATCCCACATGCCACAGAGCAATTAAGCCCATGCGCCACAACTACTGAAGCTCATGTGCCTAGAGCCCACGCTCTGCAACAGGAGAAGCCACGGCAATGAGAAACCTGCGCACCGGAATGGAGAGTAGCCCCCGCTCGCCGCAACTAGAGAAAGCCTGTGCACAGCAACAAAGACCCAACAGAGCCAAAAAAATAATAATAATAAATAAATAAATTTATAAAACAAAAATGTCTTTTACATGCTTGGTTCTATGGGAAGAAGGTGGAATAGAGAGAATGATTTTCTCCTTTGAGGTTTTTTGTTTGTTTTTACAAGGATATTTTATTGAAGAATTTACTCCAGTTTTTCTGTGAGACAACAAATTTTCCTCACGTCAGCACATCATAATGTTCAATGTGTTCCTTGGTTTGTCACTTGAGAATGTGCAGTAGCACTAGCAGTAGAAGATATCAAAGTGGCAGCTTTTACAGCAATGCAAGTGTTAGCAGTAGAAGTGTTAAGAATTTATATGCTGTGCAAAGGAATTGTCTGTTTGTTTTGTGTTATCAAGATGCTTAACTACTAGGTCCTGCAGGTTTTATGCTTATGATGATAGAACTATAAAAATCGGCATGATCAAACAAATCCTTTCTTTTTAAATAACCACCAAATACTTTTAGCCAAGCTGGATGTGATTCAAGACCTTCAACTGTGAACTGAATCTAAACAGAGGCTCCCTAATTTGAGGGATAAAATACCAAGCTCAGAATGTCGGGGCCAAACCAGTCGACAGTCAATGGTTACTAAAATAAAGCCTCTACTCATTACTGAACTTCTGTGGGGGTCTCTTCATACCCAAGACACAGCCTTCCCCCATGCCTTTCAAAAACGTCCCAGGCAACTTTTACTGTGAAGGAGTAGCCCAGATTATCTACTGATGTTATTGGATATTTACAAGTAAGAAGGATGAAAATATTAACATTAATCTTGAGTGCCTCTCTCAATTCTTCAAATAAGATATCAGCAGAGAAAGTACGGGGAACTTGTTTGTTCACTTAAGATTTTCCTCATTGATGCTAGATTGCAAGATCCTAAAATTCACAGATGTTGAGGATTGGTCTGATTATTTTCCAATTACCCCAAAGTTCCAAGACATTACACCTGTGGAATTTGTCAAGCCATGAAACTAAATCAAGCATGCTGGGGGGGCTGATCTAGTCTTTAGAATGCTGACTCCCACACACACAACCTAACTCCTCCACCCCTGTGGATCCTTCCATCATAAATATAGCTTTGCTGTTCTCTACCTGTTCTCACTGATGTAGAAAAACCTGTGATGTGAAAAAAACTGTTTCATTAAAAAAAAAACTGACATTAATCAAGAGGTAAATTTTACTGAAAGTTGGAAAGTTAACTTGTGTTACACTCTGCACGTGACGATGGTAATTTGATTCAGAGAAAGACTGCACAGACCTCTCGTGTTTTTGAACTGGAAATTTCTTGAATTTGAGGGTTCATGAAGATCTCAGGCTGCATACCCTGTGAATGTCAAGGGTCTACTATAATTCTCATGAGTGGTTTCATCCTCATCTAATCAGAGAACATAATTTTCATCTTAAAATATCTACTACACTATAGCAATTTATTAACATTTATTAAGTGCCTTTGGGAAAAATAACTTAGTGACCAACCATAATTTAACTTAAAAATCATATTAGATTCTTATAATGAGCTTATATGCTTTTCATAGTAAGGTACAGTGACAAACATTTTTGAAAGAACAATTCATTACACTTTTGTTTGATCATTTCAAATGCCGTGCTTCCAAATTCACCGTTATTAAAATTATCATGCACACCCTAAGATCTGTTTAGGAAAACTGCCATTTCATACAACCATCCCAAGGAATTCTAGTTTGAATTTCTTACTAAGTTTTCTGGGAAGTCTGGCAAAAGGATTTAAGGAAGGGAGGATAAAACCATTCTGATGGCTGACTTTGAAAGAGCCACCTATACATGTCATCAGTAACAGGAGATTTCTCGCACTGCATGAAATGCTTCAGGTCCTCCTAAGTATCTGAGATATTCAAGGGTAAAGCTGCTTGCATACTAAAACTACAATTTAAAATAGCATAAAAGAAACTATTCTTGGGGCAAGATCAGAACTAAAATATTGGATACTGGATTTTAAGAAGTCACATAGTTTTACTATTTTGTTAGTAAAATGATCTGCTAGAATACCGTTTAGGTTCAAGATAGAATTAAATAATTAAGGCACTTAAAGTTATTCTTTTCTCAGTATGGGGCCTGAAGGGACAGAGATTAAGTTAAATGGAAAAGATTACATGATGAGAGGAAAGAACGGAATGGCAAAGGAAGAAAAACTACAGTGGAAAAGGTGAAGGTGGCAGAGAAATTTTAAGAAAACCAAGTAGAAATGGAGAATGCAGGATTATAGATATGAATAGAATCCACAGAGGAAACACAATGAATCTTAAATGTAAGTGAATTTCAAAATAATTTCACTTTTTGTTTTTAATCATGTACTGACACTGTTCTTCACTTTGTCATTCAATTTAGCTCGTACAACACCTCCAAACATCTTAAGGTAAAATTCACAGCCTAAGTCTTAAATCCTATGGAGAGCTCCCTTAACAATATTAATGTTCTATTTCTTTCTTGCTCTTACTTTAGTTAAGGAAGAGAAGTCAAGGGAATATATACTTAAAATCCTAATGGATTACAGGAAGAGGCAAGGGCTTGGGTAGCTAAGAAAAGAGAAAATGTGACCTCCTAGAAAGCAGTTTTCTCCCAGATTTAATTTGTGGGAACTCAGTACTATATATGCAATATACATTTGCTTATATGATTGGAAACACAGCAATCAGGGAAGTAAAAGTACATTTATTATCTACCTTCTATTTAACATTTATATTAAAGTAAGTTTTTTTCCATTCATTACTGATAATATTAGTATTGCAAATCTTGAGTTATTAGCAAATGATAAAAAAAAGAGGAGGGTTAGAAATGATCAGTGTTGCAGTTCAACAGTGCATGTATGAAAATGCTCATCCTCATGGTCACTGTTTGATGTGGTTGACAAGCTCTGTGTTGTAAAAACTCTCCCTTTCCTTGACCTTATTGAATAGAGTAAAAGCTAATTTGATTCTTCTTTTCCCCTCTTTAATTTCTTCTGCTTCTTTTTCCTCTTGCTTTAAAAATTGTCGATGTTAGTGAGCTCCTCTTTAGATTATCTTTCTCAGAAATCTCCTCCACTTTCGTGGATTCATCCATCACTTCTGGATTATTTCACAAATATTTGTCTCTAACTCTGACCTCTCTGTCAAACTCTAATTTTCTAAAAGCTTGCTAATTCCATTTACTTTCATGCCATCACCTCAAACTCAACATTTCTAAAGCTCAATTCATGAAATGCCAGCCTCAAAATTTTTTAAAGATTACCTTATTCCAGATCTCTCACAACTCCCTTCCCCCAAAGCATCCTCCAGATGCAGCACTGTTGACTAGATCTCCACAATACACTGCTTTCATTGTGTCACTTCCTCATCAAAAACCTTTAACAACCTCTGCTGCCTAAATCATAAAGTACAGACTCATTAGCTTGACATTTCAGGCTGTATACAATTGGCTATGTACACTTCTAGCCCTCCAATACATTCGTTATTCCTTTAGTGTGACATCTCTATGCTGGTCAAAACAAACTACTTACTCTTGCCTAACCAGACCTCACCATTTCCCATCTCTACATCTTTGATGACATCTTTTGAAAATGTCTCCATCAAAAATTGTCCTTTACTTTCTCTATCTACCAAATTCCCTTTCTTTAAGCCTAACATAAATGCTACCTCTCCACAAAGCCTTCCCTGATCACTTGAACCTGAATTAATAATTTTCTTTTTAAAATGCGTATAGAGTCAACATCACTAATCATCAGGAAAATGAAAATCAAAACCACAATGAGATGTCATCTTACACTTGTCCGAATGGTTATCAAGAAGACGAGAAATAGTAAGTGTTGGTGAGGATGTGGAGAAAAGGCAATCCTCACACGCTGTCAGTGGTAATGTAAATCAGGGCAGCCACTATGGAGAATAGGATGGAGGCTCCTCAAAAAATTAAAAATAGAGGGCTTCCCTGGTGGCGCAGTGGTTGAGAGTCCGCCTGCCGATGCAGGGGGCGTGGGTTCGTGCCCCGGTCCGGGAGGATCCCGCGTGCCGTGGAGCGGCTGGGCCCGTGAGCCGTGGCCGCTGGGCCTGCGCGTCCGGAGCCTGTGCTCCACAACGGGAGAGGCCGCAGCGGTGAGAGGCCCGCGTACCGAAAATAAATAAATAAATAAATAAAATAAAAAATAGAACTACCACACAATTCAGCAATTTCATTCCTGGGTATTTATCCAAAAGAAAAAAAAAAAAAGAAAACATGAATTCAAAAGGTTATATGCACCACAATGTTCATAGCAGCATTATTTATAATAGCCAAGCTATGGAAACAACCTAAGTGTCCATTGATAGATGAACAGATCAAGAAGATGTGATTATATTAGCCATAAAGAGAATGAAATCTTGCCATGTGGGACAACATGGATGGACCTGGAGGGTATTACACTTCGTGAAATAAGTCAGAAGAGAAAGACAAGTACTGTATATTTTCACTTACATGTGAAATCTAAAAAACAAAACAGATAAATATAACACAACAGCCTCACAGGTACAGAGAACAAACTAGTGGTTACCAGAGGGAAGAGGGGTAGGACAAAGGCTAAAAGAGGTGACTGGGATTAAGTGGTACAAACCACCAGTTATAAAACAAGTAAGTTACAAGCATGTAATGCACAGCACAGAGAATATTGTCAATACTTTATAAAATAACTTTGTATGGTGTGTAATCTATAAAAAAATCAAATTACTATGTTGCACATCTGAAACTAATACGATATTGTAAGTCAACTATACTCAGTAAAATAAGGTAAAATACTTATAGCACTTTCTGCTTTTCTGACTCCCACAGCACATCCACTGTGCCCTGATATTTGTGCGCAAGTATTACTATCTCCTCAACCAAATCATAAGTCCCTGAGGATATTACACATAAATACTCAGTTTTCACTGAATGAATGAAGCTTTACCCCCTCCAACTTCCTCACACTCTCCACTCAACACAATCTCCCCCTCATTCATTGTTCCAGCAGGTATTTACTGAGCTCTATTATTCACCAGGCACTGTGTTAGGCACTGGAAGATGAGTAGGACATGCATGATCCCTGCTGTCATAGAGCTCACAGTCTAGCAGGGAAGACAAACATTATAAGTTTATATGTGGCAAGTGTGACATATACATGGTGTGGAGGCCTACAACAGGGGGACATACTCTAGTAGTACCTAAAACACTCACTGTTGTTTTCTCATAAATTAGGCACACTTCATATCAGAGTGAATAGTGAATTGTGACAATTATGACCAAGTAGAAGGTAACATATTATAGAATATTTATCATAGCCTTGGATTAATTATAAATTTCCTGGAGCTGAGCGTAACAGAAATTATTTATTAATTTATTATAAGTGCAAGGATTCATGCTAGTCACTTTATATAGTACTCTTTTTAGTCTTCACAACAATCTGGCAAGGTGGGTATCCTTATTCCTATTTTAGAGATAAGGAAACAGGCTTCAAGAGATCAAGTTACTCTACCCAAGGTTCTACTAACTGAGGGCAAAGATAGGCTTCAGACCCCAAAACATATGTTCTTTGTCCTCCATGCCATGAGTGGATCGTTCACAAGTTTTCCACGCAGCACACTTAGCAGCGATGGACTGGATGTCCCAGACCCTCCTCCACAGGGCGTGAGCCCTGTGCATCTGGCTGCAGGTGGCAACATCATAATATTTTAAGAATGATTTTATTCTGTAACATTCCTACAAGACTGTCTATTTCACGCTGCCTTTTAAGAAATGTTCTTTACTGGAATGGGAAAATGAGGACCACACAAGGCATAGTCTGTCCTTTTTAGTAGTTTTTAAATTAAGCTCTTTTTAAAATTTATGATATAAAAATATAATACTGCTTATTTTTCTGATATACAGAAAATATAGATAGCAAAAAACAACTTTTAAAAATTCTTTCTGGGCTTCCCTGGTGGCGCAGTGGTTGAGAGTCCGCCTGCCGATGCAGGGGACACGGGTTCGTGTCCCGGTCCGGGAGGATCCCACATGCCGCGGAGCGGCTGGACCCGTGAGCCATGGCCGCTGAGCCTGCGCGTCCGGAGCCTGTGCTCCGCAACGGGAGAGGTCACAACAGTGAGAGGCCCGCGTACCGCAAAAAAAAAAAAAAAATTCTTTCTAAGTTTTCTGCATCACAGTAGATTGCCCTACTCAAACACATATTGCAGATTTCTTGCTTATGTTGCTTTCAGTATTTGGAACAAAATGTGTTTTAGTTTCTCTCTAATTCTTATAACTAGAAATCAAATATTAATGTTGAAAAGGAAATATTCAATTTCATTCTTTACCACTGCATGAATGGACTTTAATAATTTCCTAAAACATATTTATCAGTGTCCAATTCTATTACCCACAGAGTTAGTATTTTAACCCAGGATAAATATTTCATTATTTATACATTTTATACTTTATTTTTGATTTTTTTCCCTGGAACATGAAATTTTAGAAATGCTGATTAGTTTATTGCAGAATTTCTTGTTTTGTTGGACAATGCTAATTTTAACAATTTGGAGTGAAGTAGAGGATGGTAGAAATTTGTTAAATTGTATTATATCACAACATATTTTAATGTAGTTTATTAAATACATGGTAAAATAACTCCTTGTGTAGCTTAGATTTTCCCTAAAAGCAATTTATAAAATTATTTCAAGGCATTAAACAAAACTTCCTTAGATGTTATATAAAATGATACTTGCACCATGGTTTTCAAACATATGGGATTTGCTATTTTGATTCCAAAGCATTATTTTTGGCTATGGTATGTTAATAAAGTGCTCTGTAACTGAAAACAAACGAATAGGCAAACATAATCCTTAATGCATAAGCTAACATCCAAGATACAGCTTTTCCTGAAACATTACGATGCCTATCACTTAGTTCAAAAAAAAAAGTGAAATAAATTTTTAACCACAGAATATTATATTTTGTCCATCAGGTATCCCAATGTCTTTATTTTAAAGATGTTGAGTGACTTCCTCAAGCTTATATAACTAGTTTGTGGCAGAGTCAGAATAAGACCCCTAGGTTTAATTCACTTTTGCTTTTTACTATTCCATTCTCGAACTATTTAAAACAGAATTATAAAAAAAAATTAATTACCTACTGGAAAAGAGAACCTTATATAAGATATTAACCTACAACGAAGGAAGTGATTACAACGCTATATACTAATATTCATCTAAGATAGCAAAGCAATGGCATTTACCTTAAATTTACGTCTCTGCTCTGCACAGCTGTTGAAGAACCACAAGTCTGTCTCATGGCTGTAAATGTAACAAGAACAATAATGCGACCAATTTTCATACCTAAACTAAATTAAGTAGATTTGTCATAGGCTAGAAAATTGATAATGTATTTTACAAAAAGTTTTAAAATTATAGATTATGGAAGTGTGCATGTATGTGTATGCAAATGTATTTGTGTGTGTGTGTGTACATATGTGTGTGTGAACTTACTCTTTTTAATAACCTGGAAATTAGTTTCATGAAATTGAAAGCATTACATATTCTCTTTGGCTAACTTTTCTCATTACTGAACGCTATGGGTATATCAAGTCTAGAAGTGCCAGGAGTAGATACAGATAAATAAAACAAACTAAAATGAGAGGCTGTCTTCAGCTGTTATTATTAGTTACGTTTTTCTGGGATACATAGTAAGAACGTAAAGAAGGAACATCTTGTAACGCTTAGTTTAATATCAGCTCCCATTTGCATCACAATCTTTGTATATTATTCATCAATATGTCATTAATCAATGTTCCTACTGATTGGACCTATTCAATTGGTGCTTCATGTAATGAACAGAATATGTGAACAAGTTTCAAAGATATATTCAGATATCTATACATGAAAGTGAAATCACTACTACAATCGGTACTCAAGCTTGTCAGATGTGATTTTCTTCTTTCCATTTTGCACTAGATATGCTACTATCTAAGCTATCTGTAGTACAAGAACCTGAAAAAGTGTAAATGAAAAATACCTGAAAAGATAAATATTAGTCTGCTAGAAATATTCTCTCTACCATGTCACACCTCAAATCTGGCCACCACTTTTAAACATTTAAAAGAAATTCAGTTGAATATAACAAAGCAACTGAATATTGTTCTTGTGACTTGAGCCATTAAAACAGATTTTTAAGGAAATCTGTATTTTCTTTCAAATGTTATAAAATAGTTCTCCATCAAAACTATATTTTAAAATGAAAACCACATAGTATCTCTTCTGGTCTTCTAAAAATATGTTATGCCTGATAAAGTACAAGCCACCATGATCTATTAACACCAAATACTCTGCCTTGAAAGTATAGCTTTTGAAACATTTTCAACTATCTTTTTCTAATTCTAAAAGATAATCTACACCAACTCTATTATGAAAGGTTGGTTAAACTCTTAGGTAAGTAGAAAAAGAAGTCGGCTGTGAGAGAATCATAGAAGTTAAGTGTTACTTTCATATTAAATGGTTAAAATTTTTAACAAAGATATTCTACCCTTTTCTTTAACATAAGTGGCAAATAGTGCAACTCATGTTAAATAGTATTTGCAGATGCAAAGATAAGCATTACCTAATATTCCCCTTTGACAACATGTGTAAGCTAGTATAAAATGCTATCAGGTTGCTATTAGATTTTCAATACAATCCCAGCATGTTTCCAGTTGCTAAGCTTATCAAGTACTATGAAACACTAAGACTGTAGACCCATATTAATTGCAGTGTATATTTTGGTGAACAAATAAGTCTTCATTCATTATTTCTAAATTCTTATTCATAAAAACCAACCAACTTTTCATTCCTATGACATTTTGGCATTAGATCCCACTAAAATTACAAAGTAATAATAAAATGCTACAGTTTTATAATATGTACAATGGATATGTATTCATAATAATATGAGTCACAAAGCACTAAATGTAAGTGACACAATGGAAGTTTGTGGTAATGGTTAGCCACTGAAATTGTTAAAAGGTATTTATAGTACTATTAATCACCCTTTGGTGATAGAATAACAAAATTGAGGAGTTCTGCTCAAACTTTTATATAACAACATTTGGTACGTGAGCAACAATTTCTTATTTTAGAGTCATTAGTATTTCCACATTATATGTGTGTGTGTTTTCCAAGAAAAATTATGTATATTTTAGTTGAACGAAGTATCACATTTTTGCCTTCCAATACAACAAAAAAGGAAAGTAGAAAAGCTAAAGCCCAGCCATTCTTTCCAGAGATACCCTGGTAACCAGCAATAAAGAAACTTCTACTGGACTTAGCTTTGGAGAGGAACAACTTATTATTTTGTCTATTTTGTCATGAGATATGATAAAAACAGAATTAGGACAATATACAGTGTTTTTCAGGTATTTGAAACAATAAACTCTTCCCTACCTTTGGCTTATGCTGCCAGCATCTAAATCTCCTTTGCTATACCAACAAGAAAGCAAAATTCCCAGCCTGAAGCCATAGTGAGGATAAACATTTCATTTGCTATCTGTGACTTCTATGTAAATTTCTCTCTGTCATGTAAATGAATGGAGAGGCTCTCATGGCATCAGATAATTCAATGGAAATACTCCAACCACCGTTATCACTTGTTATTACTCGGGCAGGGATATGACAGTGAGGAAAGTTTGTCACTACAGAATTACTGACTAGTTAAAACAAAGAATGTGAAATTTATTTTAAAAAAGAAAAAAATTAAAATGAATCTTAAACTTAGGCTGATTCAATATAACTTTCATTTGCAATCATGGCAGACATCGGTACGTCACATCCCCTATCCCCAGGACCCCTTCTTCCCATCCACCCCACAAAAATGGGTTTGTTCCCAAGAATATATATTCTCATCTCATATTTGCCTCGGGACTATGCATTCAATTCAGTTTTTAGGTAATGAGTAGCTTCTGGATTGTGTAGATCAGTAGCCAATAATTCTGTTACACAAACTAAGTTTCAGTAGGGCACCATGTAAGACTTAGTTACTAGCATCTGAGAGTACACCTGAAAATGAAAACAGAAACCTAGGCCATAAAAATTTTTTTTTCAAGATTGTTTTGTTAAAATAAAGCAATAAGAAAGATGCTGACTTTTTTAAAAAAACTAAGCTTGTCTTATTAGACGTGTACATAACACATGATTCAAAAAGGAAGCATTGCTTATCTTTCAACAGAACTGATAAACATTTTGAATAATGTTTTATACAATTCCAGATTCTACCTTCCAAACATTTAAAAAGTACCCTATAAAAATGTTTCTTTCCCCTAATGTCCTATATATTTTGGTTAAAGCTATATAAAACAATGGTTGTATTATGTAACAAAAAGTTACTTTAAAAGACATACATACTATCAGTTTCACAGGACAAACATAGTGAATAAGGACAACAAACTCCAGAATGTGTTTTCATAACTGTGGCAACAGCAATAACTCCTTGGCAAACTCAAAACAGTTTTTTTGGCAACCCTGGAGGTTTTCTGCATTTGTCACTTGGATACAACTGCAAAAGGGTTGTCTAAGACTGCTTTGTTTCTTCCCTACCATTTTACTATAACTTTGCTTTTAAGGAAGACATTTCACATTTTAACCTGTTTGTGAATAAAATTTCATTAAAATCCCACAAGGGAGTTTTATACAAAACTCCTAATGCCTATGTATACCAAATGTCCCTACACAACTTGTCCAAAAAGTGACCTTGTAAACTTTTGAAATCTATGCTAATAGATTATTTTTTCTCTTTTAAGAAGATGAAATGAGTTCTCTTTTTGAATTAGAATTACTTACATATGCAAATGTAATAATTTTCTGTATGTATACAACTGGGTCTGCACATCTGTAATCATTACAAACGTCTTTTAAAGTAAGATCCCAAGGATAGGAATGCTTTACTAACCTGCAGTGGTCTCTGTTTGTCACTGCTCTTAGGAGATTTCAATCCACTTGTTTGCTGCTGTAAGAGAAGTTGTCTTGCTGCTTGGAGAGCCTAGAAGTGAAAAGTGAGCAATATCTAAATATTTTGTTGAAAGGTAAATTATCAGTTATTCCTTAGTTAATAGTAATAGGCTTTAATGTATGAGAATCCCACCTCCTTTCTAAAGAGAATCATTAAATATTCTTTTTCTTCTAATGTGAAAAAAATTCACATAACACACAAATACACAACTTTACTTAAAATAACAGATGCATGTAATCCTGCAGAAAATAAAGGTAATTTGTTTAAAAGTGCTTAAAGAGGAAAAAATCATAAACTGCATCAATAACCTCATTTTCACAAGGAACTTGTCTTTGAGTGTTCAACTAAAATGCCCACTCCCTTTTAAATTATCAATCAATTTGCATTTTCATATTACAATTCTGAAGCAAAAGCAGTAGACTTCAAGTGTTACCGGAAGCTGTAATTAAATTTGACAAATCAACATCAGATTATCTTGAAAGTGAATTAATAAGGATTTTCACTAAAGATTAAAAACACTTTTTTTGTACTTACAATTCAAGGGGAAACCTCTCCTTTGACAAAATAAAGTGCAGTTTTAATGCCAAATAAAATTGAGTGGTTTTCATTTGCATTCTTAGCAAAATCAGAGAACAAAGAAATTACCACTCAACCAATCAGGTTTGTTTCTATGTGTGACAGAATACCAATCAAAATAGAAGATGTTTTCATTTATTTTTATGTTTTCTGTCCCACTCAGGAAAATAAAACTTAACATAAGAAATTAATGTAAGCATTTCATTTACTAGAGGAGGGACAGTTTGGTGAGTGGACTATATAAACTCATCATATAAAAACTAATGCCATAAAAAATACATATTGAGATGTTTTAAAGGTAGCAGTGCAAACTAATTTAAAAAAACTTTTTCAGAGACTATAAACTCATTGTTTTTCTCAACAACTGAGTTCAATGAACACTTAAGATGAAATTTTTCAGCGCATAAAACTAAAATAAATCATTGCCCCACTTTGTTATTCACTGTTTTAGAATACAAGGTAAATTTTTCATGATGGGAAAAATATCTTCGATCAATATTCTTCTATAATAATTAAGATTCAAAGCTGATAAAAGTACAATTTTGATTGGAATCAATGATCTGGTTTTTAAGAGAGTTTCTAGTATCCATGACAACAGTTGCTTTGACAAGATGTGCATATGGCATTACACTGCCAGCTGGTGTGAACAATGTTTGAACTACTGCATTGAGATGCTGAGCAAACAGAAAAAGTTGCCACGTCTTAACCCTCAGGGAAGGCAGTCATCCCCTGATCAATTATGAAAAGACAGAGAGAGGGCTGCTACAGTCTGGCTCCAAGCAAGTTTTCTGAGAAGGCAGGCAGACATAGAAACCAAAGTAAACAAACTGAATGCCCTAGCACATCTCCTAACAACATTGATTTGTCTTCCCATAGCAGGATCTGGCGTAGTTTGTCAAGCACACTTTTTACATTTGGAGACACACTCATTTACAACAATCTTCCTTTTGTTTTTTTACAAATTACAAGTAATTACAAGTCAGCCTACATGTTTCTAAGGATGGCACATTCCAGTGAACTCAGGCAATTTTATTATAAAGTTCAATTGGAAAAAAAGACCAAAGGAAAAATTCCATAAATATTTTATTATCACAAAATTCAGTTTAAAAAACTTCACTTGATATCCTAAATAATATAGCTTTCTTTTTTTAATGGCGACTCATAAAATAATGACACATGATACTTTTCAAATGGAAATTACTATAGTGTGAGTTAAGCTGTGTCTATGCAAAATTCTCAAAATCAAAAAAATCAGCTATTTTCCCCTTTAATTCCAAAAGCCACACAAAGTTTGCCTAATTTTTTCATAGAAATTTTTCCCTTTGAATTCATTAGTTTATTTTGTATATATATACACACACACACACACACACACACACACACACACACACACATCCTTATATAATTTATATTTAATTCTGTAGTTGTTTATTATTCTTTTTTTTTTTTGCGGTATGCGGGCCTCTCACTGTTGCGGCCTCTCCAGTTGCGGAGCACAGGGTCCGGACGCGCAGGCTCAGCGGCCATGGCTCACGGGCCTAGCCGCTCCGTGGCATGTGGGATCTTCCCGGACCGGGGCACGAACCCCTGTCCCCTGCACCGGCAGGCGGAGTCTCACCACTGCGCTACCAGGGAAGCCCTGTTTATTATTCTTAAAGACTTCTAATGAACATAGTTTACAATCCCGGAATCATGAATGACTAGGACTAAAAGCAATCTTAGAAATCATCCAATCTGACCCCCTCATTTTAGCAAATGAGAAAAATGAGGCCTAGAGTAATCAACCGGTTTGTTTAGGGTCTCCTGGCTTCCAGACCAGAGTGCATTCCAGTGTGCCATACTGTCTCTGTGTTGGCAAAGGCACGATTAGAGGGCAATGAGTAAAACTCTGGTAAAGGAGAACAGTTAGTAAAGGAGAACTCTGGCACCGTAATAGATTATTTTTTACCTGTAAAGAGGGCATATATATTTATCAGAACTTAAAAGGGAAACTACAATATAACCTTTTTATAATTTGAATTTGTGTTTGAATAGAACTATATCACAGAATATATATTGTTTTTAGGGCTAAGTGTTCCTACCGTCCTTGACTTTGATTTCATTACATACTCTACCAATACCTGATGGAGCTCTAAACTCTTGTAAAATTCTGATCATTTGACCAGTTTTTACCAGAAAAATTACTGAAGAATTCTAAAACTGGACTAAACTTTAAAAATTGTTTAGCCTAGCTTTCACATTTTGTAGTCAGGTAATTGAAAAACCAATATTACAATAACTTGACTAAAGTCACAAAGCAGTAGCAAAGTGGTCAAAAGCTATGGCTCTTGTCTCCCAAACCTAGAACCCTATCTCCTTCACTACCTTGTGTTGTATTCATTCAACTCAACCCAAACATTAACCCAGTGGAATATGTAACACCTGGTGCCTGTAGAAAGACATTAGAAAACAAGATATATTTAGAACCGTAGCTCATGAAAATATCACTAGAAAAAATGTATACCATTTTTAAAGGAGTTATAATAATAATGGAATACCACAAGATAGCCGGCTAAAACACGCTACTATTTTCAAAGTACCTTGGTTTTCATATGAATTTACAGTTATCTTTAAAATAGTAAAGAATCACCTTTCAATACAAACTCTTATGAAAAAAAACTACTTGCCTATATCAACATTCTTTTAGTAGCAGTAGAGACTGCTATAGTAAACATAAAAGACGGGAGGACAAAAAACAATTCCAAGAGATCAGCAATGATTTAAAACTCATAAGCAGAAATCTTTGGCAGTTTGCATTCTAACTGCAGGCATCACAAGACACTTCTATTTCCAGTATTCTGGACAACATTTTAGGACTGAATTTCAATAAACAAATGCTCAGAGGCATTTAGTTCATCTTTCCAATTTATTATTGTAGCTCCTCAAATGATGAAAGATAATGAGACAAAATACTGCCATCAATATAAGGTGTTAGGTGTCAAATTATATAAAATATTAATTTGAAAATTGCTTGTCCACTTCAATTGGTAAATAGAAAAGGGCTATTCATAAAGTACTATTAGCCATTTAGGTATTTATATAATCACCAACGGCAAAAACAAAAAAAAGAACAACTAATTTAGAACAAAAGGCAAAAGATGTTTGCAAAATTTCCTTTAATAATGACTGAGTCTGATGCAAATGAATAATAAGAAAGGTTTCTAAGACAGCCAAGCCATATCTAGTTTTCAAAAACGTATTTGTTGTGAATTAAGGGTGCACTTCACTTAATGAAGTTATTTAACTTTAGTAAAGCTAAAGAAAACTAAGATAGGACACTTTAAAAATTAGAATCAGATTAAATTAAAATATTTTGAAAAGATGAATACAAATCTTTATAATAAAGGTATACTTTTTGTTAGGCTGCAGAGGTGTGGGACAGTACGTGTTTTCCAGAATTCAGTGCATTTTGCCATAAAATATTTATTGCAAGTATCATTCCTAATAGTTGCTGTGTAATTTCAAACAAACAAAAATTTTGTTAAGCAAAGTTGAAGCCTATCACACTTGTAAAGTAGTAATAACTTTATGTCAGTTAGGAACCTCTTAGACAAAGGGTAATTGTAATGAGTGGGTCGTTATGAGAATTAAGAGTGAAAAAACTCTGGAACCTGCCAGATCAATACTTTTTTTTCCTTCTTGAAGAACACTGAAAACTCTCACCAGAAGGAAAATTGTTTGAGAACAGCTTAGAAACAACCAGTGAAACCAAAAATGTTAAGTACTCTCAGGTTTATAAATAACTTCTTTTTTTTCAAAGTAAATATATGTATATTTTGGAAAAAAACAGACATCACTCATATCTCTCCCCATAAAAATAGGAATGCTTAACCTATCAGCCTGTTGCATTTGAGACATTAAAATGAAAAATGACATCTACGCCCATTAATATCTTCAATGTATAAACAGCACAGCGTGACACATTCTTGAGAGCTGAAGGCTACAAAACCTCTCTGAAACATAAATAACAAAGCACTCAGAAGCATATTTGATGTTGATACTCATCTCTGAGAAAAACACTGCTGCCTAGGCTTCTTATGAAAATAGATGCAGCCCAAATGGATCTCCTGTAATTGGTTTCAGATAGCGAGGTCAGAAGAAATATGATACAAGAAATGATTATGTGGAACACGCGAAACAAGAATGTTTACACAGGCACTCCCTACTTAAACTGACAAGGGGTGTATACTTTGCAGATAACCAGAACCAAAAAAATTTTGCCAGCAGGATACCCAGAATTTTGCTCCTCATATGCACATATTTTAACCTTTAACATATGACATCTTTAAAATGTTACTTGGAATACTGAGCAAATCGTAAGTTTTCAAACAGAATTTCATTTTTAAATTATTTTCACAAGTGTAGTTGATAATAAGTATATACAGAACCTTCCACAAAGGATACAAATTCCTATTCTGTTTGGTCTTCCTCCCATTATGTTCCCACTAAAGAGAATATACTCATAAATGTAATCTGAAGTCTCATAATGCTATTTAATAGAAGAAAATTAATCATCTAATTGTCATAACCTATTTTCGAACAGCAATCTATCAGAGTGAAATTATGCATCTGTAGTGATTGACCTTTCGTTTTATCATGTCTGATACATGATTACACTAAGTCTGTTGGGGAAAAAAAGCTAATTACTAGAAAATATTTTTTTAAATAATTTTTATTTTTGTGTTATGGTATATTTTACATAAAGTTAAAGAATAAACATGTGTGGATACGTTATGTTTCTATTGCGGACCACTAATGGAGGCCAAACTGAGAAGCTACGATGGTTTATTTTATGGTACTATAATAAGGGTAATTAATAAAGTATCCTATTTACCAATCAAATGTCAGGCTGTATTGGCTAAGCATTCATGATGTAGATCCAAAGGAGAGAAAATCAAGGTATTAAATATGTTATGGAATGGATCCACAAGTCATCCCCTGAAGCTCTAACAAAGTCCTCAGGGTTCAGGTCCAAACCCAATACTCAGTATATTCCAGTATGGCTCCAAACTCCCAGATGAGCTGAGGCAACCTTGCATAAAATAAAACTGTGAGTTAATGGTAACTAATGGCTAAGACAGGTTTTGTTTTATCAGGTCTCGAATCATACACTCAGTTTAATGGAATGAACACATTCTCCTCCTCTGAGCTGGCATTCCACAGGCTGCACTAAACCATACCAAGTAGTGTGGTATTCATATCTCTATTTCCTTCATTATTCTGCTGCTAATGATAATGAATTGCTAATGAAACACATAAGGAACACTAACATAATCTATAGCAATACTAAATGTAACTCTTGTTCACATATTAAGGAATCCTGTCCAACTTAAAAATTCTGAAAAATGAAAGGTAAAGATGAATTGGAATTAATTTTATTAAAATTAACAGTTTTATAGCATCTCTTTTTCATGGTACATGTTGCAGGAACTACAATAGCTTATGTGTATTCTCTCAGTTATTTCTCTTTCTGCTATAAAATAGTTTATTATTTTTTTCAAACATACTTTGGATTTACTTTGTGTTTCTCACATACCATCACTTTTTTTTTTTCTCATTATGAGGCCGATATCATCTTTTGCCTGGATATGGATTGAAGACTCATTACTGCTATATTGTTAAAATTTCAAATTGCATATTAGAGATGAACTGAAAATACATGCTGCTAAATTACAGTATAATACCTGAAAGTAAACTATTATTTGAATCTTATATTCTGGATTTTCTTTACAATTTAAAAGTAAGATTGCAAAAGAGGTAGCATTTAGGAAAATATTTGTAAGAATAAAATACATCAAACATTACTTGTCATTCAAAAAATTTTTTGCAAGTTTGTCCCATGTACCAAGCCAAGAACTAATAAGCATTGCATGCTTGCAGAGGTAGGGGGTGATGTGACATTGTTTTTACCATCAAAGAGCTTACTGTCTAATAAGAAACATGTAGTGTAATGTCAAAAGGCCATAAAAATGTTTTTAGAACATTTCAGGAGTTCATAAGTAGGAGAAATTATTTTCATTTGGGGAGATCAGATAAAACTTTCATGGGGATAAAATATTTGGGCTGAACTCACATGAGAAGTAGTTCATCTTTCGGAGATGACAGAAGGTGACCATGTTAAATAGAAGCAAAGAACATGTGGGGTCATACACAGTAAAAAGAAAATAATTGATCTTGGATAGAACAAGTGCTTAATTTAGGAGTGTTACCTCATGGGAAGGTTGGCTGGAGCTAATTAATGAGTATAACTAAAGAACAAATGGCAAAGAGACTTGACATTATTCAGCAGGTAAGGGCAAATGTTGCTGAATCTGGAAATGATGGGATGCACCTGGCCCAGGTCAATATTGAAGTCATGTCAAATACTGTATGCTAACACATATATATGGAATCTAAGAAAAAAAAATGTCATGAAGAACCTAGGGGTAAGACGGGAATAAAGACACAGACCTACTAGAGAATGGACTTGAGGATATGGGGAGGGGAAGGGTAAGCTGTGACAAAGTGAGACAGTGGCATGGACATATATACACTACCAAAAGTAAGATAGATAGCTAGTGGGAAGCAGCCGCATAGCACAGGGAGATCAGCTTGGTGCTTTGTGACCACCTGGATGGGTGGGATAGGGAGGGTGGGAGGGAGGGAGACGCAAGAGGGAAGAGATATAGGAATATATGTATATGTATAACTGATTCACTTTGTTATAAAGCAGAAACTAACACACCATTGTAAAGCAATTATACTCCAATAAAGATGTAAAAAAATTATATTGAAGTCATGTTATGAAGGGCAGATGAGAAGTGATGAAGAGAGTGAGGAAAGATACGAGGTAGAAAGACCACTTAAAACGTATGTGCAACTGTCCAAATAAGAGATAATAAGAATAGTAAGAAACACTTTAGTTGAAAACAAGAACCACAAGAGGAATGGTCAAATGGTCAATTGGCAGGATTTAGTAACTGGGTTTAGGGTAAAAGCTAGGAAGGGGGTAAATGATGACTTCAAATGTTTAAGTCAAGGGTCAGGTATAGTTGTGTCACTGTTGGAAAAGGGGAAATGAGAATATGAAACACAGGCTTTGGAAAGAAGATGATGCTGTTTACCTGGTGGCAGGATAACCAAGCAAAGGTTTCTAGAGTAGTTACTAATAATGCTGAGCTCTGTGTTGAAAGTGTTCAGGCAGACAACAGATTCCCAAAAAAGAGATAGATGGTAGTTAAGACAAAGATAGATAATTAGGTTGCTGGTAAAGAGAATGAAGAGAGAGGAAGAGTCAGGTCCCAAATTTGGGGAACATCTACATACAATTTGTTTAGAGAAGATGAGAAAATAGTGAAAAAGGAAGGCAATGAATGGTAAGGAGAGCACAGTAATAGAAGTCAAGAAATCTTCTGGAAAATGTTGAACACAGAATTGTCATATGACCCAATAATTCCACAACTAGGTATATAGCCAAAAGAAATGAAAATATATGTCCACACAAACAGTTGTACATAACAGCTTTATTTGTAAGAGCCAAAAGATAGGAAAAACCCAAATGTCCATCAACTGATGAATGAATAAACAAAATGTAGTCTATCCAAACAGTGGAATGATATTCAACCATAAAAGTTTCTACAACATGGATGAACCTTGAAAACATTATGCTAAGTGAAGGAAGTCACAAAGACTACATACTGCAGGATTCATTTATATGAAATGCCCAGATTAGGCAAATCCAGAGACAAAAAGTAAATTAGTGGTTGCCAGGGGCTGGAGGGAGAGGAGAATGGGGAGTGACTGCTAATGAGAATGGGGTTTCTTTTTAGGGTGGTGAAAATATTCTAAATTTAGAGAGTGGTGATGGTTGTGCAACTTTGTGAATATAACAAAAGCCACTGAATTGTACACTTTAAAAGAGTAAATTATAGGGCTTCCCTGGTGGCGCAGTGGTTGGGAGTCTGCCTGCCGATGCAGGGGACACGGGTTCGTGCCCCGGTCTGGGAGGATCCCACCTGCCGCGGAGCGGCTGGGCCTGTGAGCCATGGCCGCTGAGCCTGCGTGTCCAGAGCCTGTGCTCCGCGACGGGAGAGGCCTCGGTGGTGAGAGGCCCGCGTACCACAAAAAAATAAAAAAATAAATAAATAAAAAATAAAATAAAAGGGTAAATTATAGCATGTAGATTATATTTCATCAAAGCTGTTATATATTTAAATAAAAGAACTGTGATGTCAACTCAAGGAAGTTGAGTTGATATATCTCAAGGAAGCTGGAAAAAAATAAAAGAGGAAAGAATAAAAATGAACGAGTTCTCAAACACCGAAACCTCAAAGAGACTAAGGAGTAATGAAAGTTTTTTGAACTTGTTGATAGTTTGCATGTGACCTACTGGATATCAGGTCCCTTAGAGCATTAAAGCAGAGAGTTAGACTGCAGCGAGTTATTGGGGAATCAATGGGGGAAAATCATGGCCATGAGTGCAAACAATTCTTTTGATAAGTTCTGTAAAGACTAAGATAAAAGAGAACTATAGTCTGAGAGGTTTTGTTTGTTTGTTGTCTGTTTCAAATAAAGAAAACATGATAATGAGCTGGTTGGGAGAAAGAGAAGCTATAACAAAGGTAAGAGAAATGAGAAAGTCACTAGAGGATTAAGCAGAGTTCCCTGTGCTATACAGTATGTTCCCATCAGTTGTCTATTTTATACAGTACCAACAGTGTATATGTGTCAATACCAATCTCCCAATTCCTCCCACCCCATCCCTTTTCCCCATTGGTATCCATACATTTGTTCTCTACATCTCTGTCCCTATTTCTGCTTTGCAAATAAGGTCATCTATACCATTTTTCTAGATTCCACATATATGCGTTAATATATGATATTCGTTTTCCTCTTTATGACTTACTTCACTCTTTGTAACACTCTCTAGGTCCATCCATGTCTCTATAGATGACCCAGTTTCGTTCCTTTTTGTGGCTGAGTAATATTCCATTGTATATATGTACCACATCTTCTTTACCCATTTCTATGTTGATGGACATTTAGGTTACTTCCATGTCCTGGCTATTGTAAATAGTGCTGCTATGAACATTGGGGTGCACGTGTCTTTTTGAATTATGGTTTTCTCTGGGTATATGCCCAGTAGTGGTATTGCTGGGTCATATGGTAGTTCTATTTTTAGTTCTTTAAGGAACCTCCATACTGTTCTCCATAGTGGCTGTATCAATTTACATTCCCACCAAGAGCGCAAGAGCGTTCCATTTTCTCTGCACCCTCTCCAGCATTTATTGTTCGTAGATTTTTTGATGATGGCCATTCTGACTGGTGTGAGGTGATACCCCATGTGTTTTTTTTTTTTTTTTTTTTGCGGTACGCGGGCCTCTCACTGTTGTGTCCTCTCCTGTTGCAGAGCACAGGCTCCGGACACACAGGCTCAGCGGCCATGGCTCACGGGCCCGGCCGTTCCGCGGCATGTGGGATCTTCCCGGACCGGGGCTCGAACCTGTGTCCCCTGCATCGGCAGGCGGACTCTCTACCACTGCGCCACCAGGGAAGCCCCCCATGTGTTTTTGATTTGCATTTCTCTAATGATTAGTGATGTTGAGCATCTTTTCATGAGTTCATTGGCCATCTGTATGTCTTCTTTGTAGAAACATCTATTTAGATCTTACACCCACTTTTTAATTGGGTTGTTTGCTTTTTTGATATTGAGCTGCATGAACTGCTTGTATATTTTGGAGATTAATCCTTTGGCAGTTGCATCATTTGCAATATTTTCTCCCATTCTGAGGGTTGTCTCTTCATCTTGTTTATAGTTTCCTTTGTTCTGCAAAAGCTTTTAAGTTTAATTAGGTCCCATTTGTTTATTTTTGTTTTTATTTTCGTTACTCTAGAAGGTGGATCAAAAAAGATCTTACTGCAATTTATGTCAAAGAATGTTCTGCCTATGTCTTCCTCTAAGAGTTTTATAGTGTTAGGCCTTACATTTAGGTCTTTAATCCATTTTGGGTTTATTTTTGTGTATGGTGTTAGGGAATGTTCTAAATGGGAGGGAAATCCAAAAGGTAGGGGATATATGTACACGTATGGCTGATTCATTTTGCTGTGCAGTAGAAACTAACACAACATTGTCAAGCAACTGTACTCCAATAAAAATTAATTTAAAAAAAAAAGAAAAATTCTAGAGATGGATAGTGGTGATGGTTACACAACAATGTGAATATACTTACTGCCACTGAACTGTACACTTAAAAATGATTAAAATGCTAAGTTTTATGTATATTTTACACCCTCAAAATCCCCAACTCCCAGGCTACTGATGTCCTCCATGTACCCCTGCCTAATAAAGTAACTTGTGGAAAACTTTACACTCAACCCATGTTGGCTAAATAGAATTTAATGACTTGTTTGTACTAAAAGCCTAATGGCACGACTTCTGAAAGCTTACACTTACTTGGGCAATCCCTGCAGTAAACACATTAAAGCAAAAAAAAAAAAAAAAAAAAGGAAAAAATAGGTAAGTCACTTGAGGAGACAGAGGCTCAATCAAGAAGCAGGCGCAGGTGGCAGGTGATAGTCTTGTGGGCGGAAGAAATGCATCATGCCCTGAGACAGGCTGCAGAAAAGAAAGGGATGAGAGGTGATTTCTCTGCAGAGGCAGGAAGAGGAAAGAGTTCACACTGGACGGTCTCAATGAACTCAGAAAATAAGGAAGCGCAGTTATCTACTGAGAAGGAGAGAAAGATTGGAACTGTCGGAGAAACAAAAGTCAGGAAGCTTTTCTATCATTATTCTGAGAAATATAGCCTGTAGAGTAAAACTGGATATTTAAGATGTTAGGGTATATGCCTCCACACACACTGATGACAGGTCGATACATGGATGTCTTCTGGAATGCTGCCTCCAGAAGTGAACGAAGAGCTGTCTACTTTTCCATTGCTCTAATTTAGTATCATTACTACTCCATCAGAATCTGTTTAAACACTTTACCTGGCCAAAGGTCCTGGCACCTCCAATTGTATCAAGTCGAGGAGAACAAGTCACTTACGATATATGTAATGTTATTGTGCATTCTAACAGTTATGTTCAGTTTTTAAAAGACAGCAAAATAAAAAAATACATCTGTGATGCTGCTACCATTGGCCTGACCTTTCAAAAGCTTCCATTTGCAATTAGGAAAGAAAGTACGATGGAATGGTATTGACTAGATTGAGAAGATATCCTTTTGCCTTTTACTCATTGATGAACTTGGACTACTTAACACCACACCGAGCCTTAATTGTCTTGTCTACTAAATGCAGTTAATAATATTTACCTTTGCCTATGGGTGATTTTTCAAATCAGAGAAGATAATGTATTTGAAAATATTTTAAAGTCTAAAGTATAATGTAGCATTATTTCAAGTCAAGACTTTTTTTTTTTGCGTATGCGGGCCTCTCACTGTTGTGGCCTCTCCCGTTGTGGAGCACAGGCTCCGGACGCGCAGGCTCAGCGGCCATGGCTCACGGGCCCAGCCGCTCTGCGGCATGTGGGATCTTCCTGGACCGGGGCATGAACCTGTGTCCCCTGCATCAGCAGGCGGACTCTCAACCACTGCGCCACCAGGGAAGCCCTCAAGTCAAGACTTTTGAAATGATATACTTCCTCCAGTGGATATCAGTTCTTCCATGTATCAACAGAAGTACTGGTCAGTTGAGACTGACTCCTGCTTTTTAGCTGTATCGTGACCTTGCTAAATAGATATGTGCATTTGAAATAATGGACCTGTCATACTATAATTCCTGAAACTTTAGCTCAGTATTTATTTAGTTCTCTGCAATCTATTTAAGCAGAAAAATGTCCCATTGGAGAGGATGAATATCTTACCAGCTTCATGTCCTATTATATTTTACAAAGTTGTCTCTGAGGCTGAGTGAAAGGGTTTATAACTTTATGAATGTACTGTTGGGCTACACCCTCACCTCCTCCAGGTCCAAATCACCACATCTGCATGAATACACATACATAATACGCCCTGTTCTACCCATCCCCTGTCCTTAAGGATCTTTTAGTATAGTAGGAAAGATAAAACTCTATTCAATATAACCACAGTGCAAAGCAGAAATGTGCTGCTTGCCATTAAAAGCAAGTACAAAAAGCGGCTATGGGGGTTCAGTCAAAACAAAAAAGAAGGGAGAACAAATGCTTCTTAAGTACTCATTACATGCCAGCTATAATTCCAAGTCCTAGCTCACGCTATCTCACTTCCTTCTCCAACACCCTGCTTTATTGTCGATGTGTAAACTGAAGCTCACTCCAAGTAGTTAGGTTATATGTCCAAGCTATTTTCACATATCCTTGAAATGGCATAAGAGATTTGAACAACTATCTGGCTGACTTTGAAGCTCTTGCCCTTTCCACGAAGGGTGGTCAGGAAGAGTATCTCATTGAAGAGACTTTTATCCAGGAAAGGACTTAAGTAAAAAACTGCTTGGGGTATAAAGAGAACAAAATAAATTCTGAGTCACTAGTAGCATTGCTAGTTATGCCAACTAGAACAACGCAAAGAATTCCAAGATCCAATTCAAATTGTTTTTCTTTTTCCTTATTTTTCATGAGGAGAATTAGCCATATAAGATTATATGTTAAACGGAATTTACTAGCCTTAGAAGACAGTGTCTTTGAAGTTACTAAGCACTTGATTCAGGATGCTGGTTACAGAGAAGACGAAAACTTTTAATAATCATCTTCTATCACAACCAAACACCAAAGAAGCATGAAACAATAGGTACTATGTTCTCATGCATTCAGAAGTAGGATTGCCAGATAAAATAGAGGATGCCTGGTTAAATTTGAATGTATTTGTATTTTTACTTGCTAAATCTGGCAACCCTGGCTAGAAAAGTTAATATTTCAGAAAATGTTGCCAAGATACCGGGATTTTTTACACCAAGTTTTTCATTGAAAGGTAAATACTATTTATCTCATCGGAGGAAATGTTTTTCAATCCTAATAAGTAATGAAGTCATCTTAACTATATTTTACAAGTTAGCTAGGGGAGTGAGTTGAGGGCTTGGGCTGGGCTGCTTTTCTGTGAGAAAGAATGCTCGTGTGACCACTAAGGCATCGAAAAAGGATGAGGTGGACCCCCCAGAGGACAAGTAAGTGCACCGGTTTTCAAAACAGCCAGACCAAGCAAAGCAGAGGAAAAGTTCCTTTTAGAGTTCCTATTTTAGCTTCCTGCAATCAAGACACAGATAAGAAAAATGCAAAACTTTTGTTCTCTATTTACCCTGCCCTTAGCAAGGATGAGAATCAGTGGCCAGGGAGCCCGAGGCAAAGATTATGACCCTGCTTGGCACCAAGGGGAGATGCTAACAGGAGAACTAAAGGAAAGAGCCTTGAGGCAGAGAGCCTCTGTATACTAACCCAGAAGCTAACTAGGCCAGTGCCAGAGGAGAAAAGAGGTGGTGACAGTAAAACCATTTGAGAAGAGAGAGGCCTTGATTAGTTCAGGTGCATACACGGTGGGTTCAGAACCTGTAAAGGAAAGCTCCTACAGCTAACATTAGAATGTTCTTAGAAACAGAATGACAGAGTTGCCAGAGAGGCCTCAGAAATTCCAAGTTCTAATTGCAGCCCCATTCCAAGTTGCTGTATGACCTCATCCCTATCAATGAGAACTCTGAACAAATGCCTTCTTCCCCATAGCTTACAATTTATCAGTCTTGCAGGGCAATCTAAAGAATGAAACATAAAACTCACTGGATAGAGGAAATGCTAGTCATTGACAACGAGTTGCTGATGAAGCACTGTGATTATTCAAAAAATACTGATCAAATGAATGGAAGAAGGAATATGTTTATATTAAGAAAATAGTTGGAGTTTTGTGTTTTTAGCCTATGTTATTCACAATGCAAATTATGAAACACATATATGCCTGTGTGATACATTATGAAGCTAATTCACAAAGATAGATTTTAGAGATCTTGGGCAAATTCACCTTAAGAGGAACCCATTTTGTGAGGGTATTTCCATTTTGTGTTCCAGCTATTACCACATTTAGGTTAAATTCTCCTCAGCAGTGGAATTGTAGTCATTCACGTTATAATGTGCACAAAAGTGTTCTTTAGAATAAAATAAAATGTAAACTAACGGTGATAATAGTCGTCACCTTAACACATCAATAATTATACATCTACGTAATTTCATGAAGTTTTCTGGGCTTTTGTCCTAAAATTCTTCTCAAGCTCCCTGAGTTTTTAAAATTTAACTCTATCAAAGAAGGTACAGTATATCTCTGATTTAAAATCATTTCTTATAGTTAATTGTCTGTAATAATGACTCACAGAAACATGCATATAAATTTAAAATGTATAAATATCCACATAGGAAATAGCAGCCCTTGGTAAAAGTCCACAGTTCAAGAATCAGAAGGTAGGAGGGCCCAGAAAGGTTTCCTGCTTGTAGGAAATGATAAGAAATAAAGTTCCTAAAGGTGACTATCCCTCTACTGTTTTCCTTTCACTCTCTAGCTTAGTTCCACTGCAATGAGACTTAAGACTAGGAAGGCTGGGGGAAAAAACTGTTTCTCCAACAAACTCTGGTCAGTTGCCCACTTGTTGAAGATATACGTAAAATCCAAGCCCAAGGAACAAGTCTTTGCACCTTGCTTTAGCAAAAGCAGCATTTCTATTCAAAAACCTAACTCCTCTGACAATCTTACTTGTTGGGTGAACACATTCAATTACCCTTAATATCTAGTACTCGAAGCTTCTTAATGGATGGAAATGTTTCTAAACAATTTTTATGTTTCCAACAATGCACATTAGAGTAGCATGCACCTAATCACTCAAAAGACATTTACTTGAAAATCTTGTTTCTTTAGGCTTTTCTAAGCTTGTAAAACACATGAAGAGCTTAGCTGGCTCCAGATATTTGAGCTGTAGCTTGTAGGCTAAGGGATGAAACCTAGCGTTCCCTCCAGGGAGAGTCACAGTGCCTTGCACGTGGTGAGTCCCCGTCAATCCTTCACATGTGAGTCTGGACGCCTGACTTGTGATCTACAGCACTGAAATTAGCATAAATAAGACTTCTTTTCCTTTGTCTAGTTATGTTAAAATGTTTTATCCATAACTTTTCCAACATTATCTTCTTCATTTTTTTAAAAGTCAAAATCTAAAAGAAAAATTACTGTTGATTATCATAAAAACTTTATATCACTTTCTTCAGTTAGAGTCCTTCAATTATTTTAGGGAGATTGTTTAGGTAGAAAAGGAAATTATTCTCTAATCTGCCTTTTAATCATATGTCTAGAAAAAGAATCTACACACATGGGTATTTTTATCATTCAGTTTAAGAATTTGCTAACATAATGCAAGTATTTTTCATGCTCTTCTAGATTCAGTTACTTATAAAATTAGAATTCTATTGAAACCTTTTTAATATTTACGAACATTCATGTACACATAAAGAAATACTCTATGTGAAAGGATAATTTACTTAGGCAAAGACGATACGGCTGTTTGGAATTTAAAAAATATTCAAATCCGGCAAAGCCCACCACTACTTCCAATTCTTAGAAAGCTTATTTTCATTTAATGTAATTCTCCTGATTGATATTTACGCTTTTCCAATTATTGCAATTTTAACTAACACTGAAATGAACTTCCTCATAATTCAGCTTCGCAATTCTCTCTCAAAAGTTTAATTTTGGGGTCAAATCACACTCAGAAAATAAATTTTGACACACCTTATCATGCTTCCCCAGAACGGCAGTACCCATGTGCAATCCCACCACAGTGTATGAATGTCCATCCATCAGACTCAACAATACTGTGCATCATCACTCCTTTTTAGTCTTTTTAAACTAACGGCAAAAATACTTCCTTTTAATTTGCTTTCCTTCCCTATTAGAAATTGGTGTTTCAAAAAACATATCCAACATCTAAATAAATGTAGATTTTTTTTGGTAGTCTCACTTAAAATTAGTGAATTGGATGGGCCACTGTATCAGATATTTCACTCATTCAACTAATATTTATAGTCTTTACTCTGTCAGATACTAGAGATAAAAATATGGACAGGACAAGCCTGTCCTCTTAGAGTTTGCCATTTAATCACTGACAAGTACACAACTACCTGATAGGGTTGCTTTTAGTCTTTTTGTTATTTCATTATGTTACACACTATATGACATAGATCACTAAACTTTACTGGTCATGCTCTGCCTTCAAAATGAATTATCCACAATATGGTACCTGAAAATAGTGTGAGGAAGAACTCTTCATTAAAAAACATAAAAATCCCACATGACGTGAACTCCATGTGGTTGGTGATTATGAAGGAAGACTGTATTTTGAAATATGAAAAAGTAATGTCACTGCATTCCAGTAGCAAGTTTTCTATAAGGTAAGAGAAAAACCTTTTAAAAAGCAAATAAACCACAGGATTGATAAGGACTTAGTTACCTTATCCTGTGACACAGCATGTGCTAAAATTTCTTTCAAAAGCGGCTAACGTTTTTTCATATATAAAGCTTCTGCCCAAAGGAGTAAGCTGTTTAACCATACATTTTTAAGAAAAACGCTTTCCAATTTAATGTTTCTCCTCTTTAAATTAATCATTTTGCCTTGTTATCAGAAAGGAAGCATATGAAAGAATGCTTATAGAAAGATGGATAGTTAAAACTGGAAATTAAAACTTTATTTCTGAGGGTCACACTGGGAAGATACTTTGCAATCTTGGAGAAATCCCAATTGGCCTTTGCTCAAAATGGCACTCTTCTCCCAATGTCTCAAAAAATATTAAACCTTTCATAGAAGGGGGATTTTGTTGCCCCCCGCAAAGGTTTCTTATGATTGCAGAATGATCTATTAAAGGACTGCACACTTTCTCATGGAGGACACATTCTGGCACTCTCTTGTAATTATCTTCATTTACATACTGGCACCTAACAGACCACTCACCAGAGTGGAACAATAAGCTGCTCTTGCTCTGATCATCTTTACGTTGAAGTTAAGCCATTAACTGAATCCTGAGACATGCTATTGTGAAGTCCCCTGGCATTTCTACTGCTATCACTCGTCTGTTGTTATAGAAGAATGTTCACTGCCAGAATCCTCTGGCAGAAACTCAATTTCTGAGTCCAATACTAATTCATTACAAAGTCTGCAACAGCTGAGACACTGGTATACACAAATGAGGCCTTCTGAAATTTGAGGACAAATCCAAAATACACACTTAGGACCTTCCTGTGATTCCATGGCCATGGATACAGCTGTAAAAAAAGGAGACCCTGTCAACATCTCACCCTGCCAATGCAAAATTAGACCCCCGTGACCTGAGCCTCTATGGTATCGTTACCTCCTAGCTCTTTTTATTATGCACTGTTTTTAAAGGCCTCAGCTATGTCATATTTCATGTGCCTTGGAAACACGGAGACGAGACATGTAATGTATGGGGATAACATAAAGAACACCTTGAGCACACCTATCCACAGGGCAGTCACCATTCTGTGAAATAAAAAGGTGCCCCAAAGATAAGTTAGATGATAACCACCAGGGAAAAGCCATGAGTAGAACAGAAGCATAGTACAATGTAGGAAGGGTGACAGTGATTTTAAAAAGTGACAGAGAACTGCAGAACATTTTACATTTCTTTTATTTCTATGGCTACTTACTTTAAGAATGATATCAAGTTACTAACAAAGTGATGAAGTCCACCAACATTTTCAATTCCTTACAATTTAATAGAATCTTTGGGTCAAAATGCCACTATTGTTATATGCAACTCTTAGAAAACTGTCTTTATTACATTGTGGTACCTGTATAATATCTCATTGTCAAGCGCTATTTCCACTAAGTTAGTCTATGAACTAAAATTTTCAATCAATGAAAATTTTTTATATATCAGGAAAATAAGAACATATTTAAATATCAAAAATTTAACTGAGGGCTTCCCTGGTGGCGCAGTGGTTGAAAGTCCACATGCCGATTCAGGGGACACCGGTTCGTGCCCCGGTCCGGGAAGATCCCACATGCTGCGGAGCGGCTAGGCCCGTGAGCCATGGCCGCTGAGCCTGCGTGTCCGGAGCCTGTGCTCCGCAACGGGAGAGGCCACAACAGTGAGAGGCCCGCATACCAGAAAAAAAGAAAAAAAAAAAAATTTAACTGCATATTAGTGAATACAGTTAATTTACAAATAGTATGTGAAATATTAACCCTTTGCTTAAACATTGAAATGAATACATTTCAAAATACATATTCAAACTTACTTTGTAATTCTCTATACACTGGTATGAACAGGGAAAAACAACATGTACAGACATAGAAATATAATAGAGGTTCTTTCTATGAGTTACCTGGAAATGATTTAAAAATCAAGTTAAGATATATACTCAGTATAAATAAACTATATACTCAGGGGTGGCCACAATGTCACAAATATTTTTGCATAGCATAAATAAATCCTAGCAATTTTCGCCTCTATTTTGCTTTAAAATAGGCAAGAGTTTGTCATTTGCTATATGCCCTTTGTTCATAATCTATAAGAAAGGATAATTTAACACTGAATATTCCCAGTGAACATTTAAACAAGAAAACTCTAGTATGCCAGATTCTAAAAATTAGGACTTTTTAGCTGAAATTTACCTCTAAGAGGAAATGGTTTACTCTGCAGATTTATGTTTAAATAGGACTTCAGAAAGAATGTGAAAAATCATGCTAAATTCTCATTTCAATTCTCTTAGGACATCTAACCTGATGGTTCCCTACCTAGATAGTCATCAGAATCACACAGGAGACTATGTTATAAAGAGAAAGTCTTGCACTTGCAAAGATTCTGATTTAATTAGGTTTGAGGAGGGATCCAAGAACGTCAGTTTTTTAAAAACACCCCGAGTGATTCTGATGATTAGCCAAGTCTGAGAACTATTGCTCTACTAGGTACCATTCTGATACTCTTAGTAACTATAGTCATGTTTATTACTATTATTATTCACTATAATGATATCACAAAGCATTATATAATGCATAGGGGAGCCAAGACATCGCCGGGCCATTCCTCGGTTCCATTCCCACCACACTTTACTCATTACTGACACTACTATGGCAGAAATCAAACATTTTAAAGCTGGGAAAAAAAGGCTTTGAAAATATTTTATTAAATTCCCTCACACGGTACCGTGGAAGTAGGCCTAGAGAGGTTAAGTAATTTTTCATGGTCACAGCTTTTTTTAACAGTATTAATTTGACTCCAAGAATTTCAATTTTTTCTTTTTAGTTTTCTCACTATCATATCAATTTTAGAGGGGTGGGATAGGGAGGGTGGGAGGGAGATACAAGGAGGAGGAGATATGGGGATATATGTGTATGTATAGCTGATTCCCTTTGTTATAAAGCAGAAACTAACACACCATTGTAAAGCAATCATACTCCAATAAAGATGTTAAAAAAAATTACGACTTTTAAATAATTCAAATTCCCATTTAATTCCCAGATTACCCTTCTTCAAGATCCTATTCTTTACGCATTCCACCCTCCCTAGAGAACCAAATCAAAAACCAGTGGGCAAGCCTTTGGCCTGGTCTCCTCATTCACACTTTGAGAAACTTCTCCCTGTGCTTCTAAGGGAATTGTTGTATGAAGCGACTTACATCTCGCTCCCTTTACTGTCAGGTCCAGAGGGTCTCAGAGATCTGGAATCAGGCAAAAGGAGCTAGAGACTCTATTGCTATTATTTTAGTTACATTGCGGTTAAATAAGCTTTGGAGGGTTGGTATGGGATCATATACAACATTGTTTCTATGAAAACAGGAATTCCTGTTTGTGAACAACAGGTTCAGAAACGGTTACGTGCAACAAAACTTATTAGTAAATTGGGGACAGCCTGTTGGTATATCTTAGTTAATGAAAGCATTCATAAACATGCTTCTCTCATATCAAGGTCTGTGCCTTTCTGTTCGCTTTGAAAAGGTCTTGCAATAACATAAATTGGAAAAACCTGTAAACAAGCAGGAAGAACATGTTTTTTAATAAGTATAAAGCCAATGACCCAGTATATTAAAAAAGAAGAGAATACCCAAATTACACTCAAACAAAATCAGTCTTAAGTGATAACAATTTCCAGCTGATTAATTAGTAAAGCTATATAATATGGCTGAGCATTTAAACCAGAATTTATTCTACCACTTTCCCATTTAAGTTTTGTTGTTACTGTTGTTTTTAAAGTTTTTTCTTATAGAGACGAAGTATTTTATGCCGTATTACTGAAAATCAATTACAAGCATAATTATTTAAAAATACAACATATGCAAAGCAAATGATTATGCACAATGAAACTTTAGCAATTAAATGTAACCTCAGATTTACAGAAAAGGATATGTTGGCTTTCTTTAGAAAAATAATATAAGCAAAAGTTAGTTGAGAAGACCACAGTGGAATATTCTTCTTTAAAGTTGCTAACGAATTATGAATCTGATGTACCATTAGTAAGAACTAATGGTTTTTATTTTGTAGCATAACTGTCTATCCATCAATCCCTGAAGTTTAACTTCTCCTCTGTTGCATTCCAATACATGTCCTAAGGCAAGTTGTCTGATAAATTCTCCTCTAAAGATTTGGCTGGTCTTTGGTTCTCCACTGAATTTATTCCTTTTTTCCCCCAACATACGCATTGATGCAAAAGCTTTCTGTTGCAGGATTCTTTCTTTGATTCATATCTTTTTTCTCTGCACCAGCACACAACCAGTTTGTATCAAGAGACAGAGAGAAATGTCAGTATGTGTTTTTTAAAGTGCCCTTTATTCTACCTTTATATCCATTTGGTTCAAAAGATTACACATTTGTCTATAAAAAGTCTTAACTTGAGGAAAAGTTTGAAATCATAAAATCAACCTTGTAAGTTATGAATATGCAAAATGAGGCCTTTCACAGAGGCAAAATTGAAGTCTGAACTACATCTTTATTCCTATCTTCTTATCATCCTATTTTCACCTGCCATACACTTCCAACCCATTTCCTCTGCTTTTCTTTACTAAGCCTTAAACACCAGATAATTGGCATAGCCATACAGAAGTTAATTGGATGCAACAGACGCTGGCCTTCAGGAATTTAGCTAAAACAGAATAACACATCAATGATGGAAAATGAAAACCATGTCTCAAACTGTGTTTCAAACTATGTAGTTTAATTACACTGAGCTGAAAATTTTGGTTCGTCTCATTCAGCAGGTCTCATCTGAAGACTTTCAATGTGAAAGTTTAAAATAGGACACAGCAACGTGAATCTAACTTCTTATAAGCTATGAAGGTGGTGTGGACAAAAAAGAACTGTGAGCTTCTCTTCCTCTGCTCATCTTTCAAACATGCTTCCCGGTTCTCATTCACCTTCCTTTTTCTTATCACTCTACACATTGGCTGCTACTTCTCAGCCTTCTTTGCATGTCTTCTACCCCCTCTAAATCTTGAAGTGTTTTAAGCGCCCAGACATGTCTGGATGTCTTCTCTTCCCTTCTATGCCCATCTCTCTCTTCTCTCACTCATTAGGTGCTCTTATTCAGACTCATGATCTTTAATACCATCTACATGCTGACAATGCAGATTATATCTCCAGCTCCCATGCCTCCCATGAACTCAATGTGTACGTCCATTTTTCTTGATCATGCCACTTGCCTCTCAAATAAACATATGGAATTTATCAATTCACCAACTGAACTGCCTCCAATGCAGTAACAAGTGCCCGCCCCCCCCCAAAAAACCACAAATGAACAAAACAAAAAAGACAAATCAAAGCCAAATAAAGCAAGCAAACAAAGAAAAAAAAAAGAAACTGTTGCTCTTTCTCAACTCATCAATTTGGACAAACCCTAAATGCTGCAATCATTCCTGATTCCTCTTTATCTTTCACATCCCTTCACAGCAAGTCCAAATGTAATCAGTAAAATATTTGGAACGCATCCAGCATTTGTGAAACTTCAGATCACTTCCGCTGCAACCAGCCTAGTCCAAGCTCCCATCATTTCCCCGCCCCTCCCCCCCCCCGCCCCCCCCCCCCCCCCCCCGCAGGGTCCTGACATTCCTCCCCACCCACCGCCCTCGCCCAGCAGCCTGATACTCTATCTAGGCTGGGCGGCCCAGACCCGCGAGACCAGGGCTGCTTTTCACAGATAACTTGAGGGTCTGCCCCAAATCCAAGTCCCTCCTTCAGCAAGTTTATTTTTGGGCATGAGAGAGAGAGAGAGAGAGAGAGAGAGAGAGAGGGAGAGAGAGAGAGAGAGAGAGAGAGAGAGAGAGAGGGGGAGAGAGAGAGAGAGAGAGAGAGAGAGAGAGAGAGAGAGAGAGTGAGTGTGTGTGTGTGTGTGTGTGTGTGTGTGTGTGTGTGTGTGTGTGTGTGTGTGTGTGTGTGTGTGTGTGTGTGTGTGTGTGTGTGTGTTTGCTAGGAGTAGCCCAGCACCTTGGGAAGGAGTTCGGCCACAGTGTGGTTTGAAAATGGACAACTGGAAATGTCCTTAATTAGGTGACATGAAGGCAGGTAACATGGATTCTGGTGGAGAGGAGTAGGGGCATGGTCACTGTCCTGGATAAGCCAAGTTTTAAGTAGCATTTAGGGATCATCAGAATTAGGGGGTTTGTTTTGTTTTTGTTTTAAATTTATTTAAATTTAAATAAATTCAATTTATTTAAACTAAAAACCCCCCTAAAAACAACAAAAAACCTGGTTCACCCATTTCTCCCCCACCCCGGCCACCCCACACCACTGCAACCAACAATTTATTCTCTGTATCAATGAGCTTTTTTTTTTTAGATTCCACATGTAAGAGAGATCATATATTACTTGTCTTTTTCTGTCTGACTTATTTCACTTAGCATAATACCCTATAGATCCATCCATACTGTCACAACTGGCAAGATTTCATTCCTTTTTATGGCTGAATAATATCTTTATCTCTATCTATCATCTATCTATCTATCTATCCATCCATCCCACAATTTCTTTATCGATTCATCGATCAATGGACATAAGTCATTTCCATTCTTGGCTATTGTAAATAATGCTGCAACGAACATGGGGATGCATATATCTTTTTTAATTAGTGTTTTTGTTTTCTTTGGATACATACCCAGAAGTGGAATTGCTGGATCATATAGCAGTTCTATTGTTAATTTTTTGAGGAATCTCTGTACTGTTTTCCACAGTGGTTGCACCAATTTACATTCCCACTGACAGTGCACAAAGTTTCCCTTTTCTCCACATCCTTGCCAACACTTACTATGTTTTAAATCTTTTTAATAATAACCATTCTAAGAGTTGTGAGATGATATCTCACTGTGGTTTTGACTTGTATTTCTCTGATGATTAGTGATGTTGAACATCTTTTCATGTATCTGTTGGCCAGCTGTATGTGTTCTTTGGAAAAATGTCCATTCAGATATTCTTCCCCTTTTTAAATTGGATTATTTGCTTTTTTGCTATTGAGTTATATGAGTTTTTTATATGTCTTGGATATTAGCCCCTTTTCGGATATATGATTTACAATGATTTTCTCCTATTCCATCCACAGATTGCCTTTTCATTTCACTGATTGTTTCCTTTGCTGTGCAGAAGACTTTTATCCCCTTTGCTTACTCTGTTCCAGACACACTGATCTCCTTGCTAAACCTCAGAGAGAGTACAGTCCTATCTCAAAGCCTCATCAGAGAGGTCTTTTGACTGACCTATTAAAATAGCACCCCTATGTGACTCTATCCCATTAGCCTCCAACTTTATTTTTCATTATAGCTTTTATCATTACACTATAGTATCTATTTGCTTATTGGCCATCTCCCAAAGTAAAGAATGTAAAGTCCATGAAGGCAGAAACTTTAGTGTGTGTGTGTGTGTGTGTGTGTGTGTGTGTGTGTGTGTATACAACTCCAGTGCTAAGAATAGTACCTTACATATAGTAGGTGCTCAATAAATATTTATCCAAAGAATGAACAAATTAGTAAATACGTATACTCCAAATAATAGCATGGCTTTAGCTATCATATAATATTAAAGTCTCCCAATTCCCTATCTTTGATATAAAACACCCTAGTATTTACAGATTCAGATCTGTATTTCTAATTGTTGAAAAAAATGTTTCCACTTGGATGTCCCACAGGCATCCCAAACCCAAATACATCCAAAAGTGAACTCATCCCTGACCTCAAATCTTATTCACACAATTTTGATTAAGATGATTGGCAGTCCCCCAACTTCCACAAACAAAGAATATTAGAGACGTGCTTGATTTATTCCTTTTCTTACACCCCTCTATACCCAGTCCAATCCATCCCCAAGTGTTGTCAATGCTGCTTTTTAAACACTTTTTTGTATTCATTTCCCTTTCATCACCACAAATACTGCCTCTGTATTATCTCTCGATGACGAATAATGATCTGAACACCCAAGCTTTGCTCTTAAGGCTTAAGTCCAGTCAATCCTTCCTAATGCTGTTTCTCCAGCCTTATAAAATTCGAACTTGACTATGTCATTCTCTACTAAAAAGCTCTTTAGTGGCTCACATTTCTAAAACAGAATTAACAGGTTAAAAGTGAGGACTGGGTCTTAGGGCTCCTTCATCTCTCCCTAATTGTTATCCCTAAGGAGACTGTTGAGCTTTCTTCCCGCTTAAGTATCCTGTGTGACAGTTCATCCAAAGCACTGAAGGCCATGTACTCTTAAATGACTAGACTATAAGTTCCATGAAGGTAAGTCAGGATCATGTCAGTTTAATTCATTCATGTAGCCCCAGCTTTTAGCTCACTGTACTTCACAGTTAGGTGCTAACAAACATTTGCTAAAGGAATGAATGGCTCTATACTTTTGGTCTGAATGATCCTTCTGCCAGGAAAAGCTTTTTTCCTTCCTGCCCTGCCCTCCTTTTGCATACTTGTCAAACCCCTACACATCTTTCAAAACTAAGCTTGAATTTCACTTTCTCTGCAGGGAGTTTCTTAACCTTCCCAAGCAGAAAGAAGTTCTGCCTTGTTATTCCATAGCCCATTCATTATCTATCACATTTAAAACAACAATTAGTTAATAAACTATGTTCTTTTTCATTAATTATTTGATAAAAATATGTGTATGCTCAAAGGTAAGGAATATTGCCAATTTATTAATTTATTAATTTCTAAGAACTTATTTACAACAATTTCTGGCGTATAGCATGTACTGACTGTTTTGCTGGATGAATACTAAATATTATCTTTTGCACTTAGGTGAAAGGAATTAATTTATATCCATTTTTTGTGGCAGAACCTTTTAGTTGTGTACTCAATATACACTGCTTCCTTCTTCCTTACTAACATAAACATGATTTTACTAGAGAAGGAAATGTGTCCTGGTGAAAACTCTATTTCTCTGCCTCCTGCAAAGTTAGGGGTAGCTACGGGACATAGTTCTTATGGCTGAGACATTAGCAAAAGTTGGCAGTGGACTTCAGTAAAAGGCTTTGCTGTCCTTTTTGCCCTTCTCCCCACATGTATGGGGATACAGTCCTCAGTATCTTGTGACTGACTATAAGGGATAGGCCAAGAATATTACCAAAACTTCAGCAGTGACACTTTTCAGCCATTGAGTCAATACCAGCAAACGATAACTTCCAGGATTCTTGGTTTGATGTGAAAAATTAAATTCGTAATTTGTTTAGATCTCAGCTTTTAATATCTCTTGTGTCTGAACACAATTCTTAACTAATAAGAGGATTTTGAACAGTGGAGCATTATCCTTGAGATGAAGAATATATTTATAGTTCTGAGATCCAGTTCAACTTCAACTTTTGGTCAGAATAAGTATTATCATTCTATGTACACAATGGTAAAACTGCATCCTGGGAAACACATCACATTATGAATAATGAATCACTGTCATTAAAATATTACTCCCAATAGCCCCACTTCTACTTGGTAAGATAGTTTTGAAAAGAAATTCATAGAGTTTTAGACTCCTGGAAAGAAAAAAATCACATTGGACTTTTAATGGATTTTCCATTTTGCCTAATTAAATACGTGGCTCTTTAGTTATGGATACAAAAGTTTGGTTTTTGTTCCTCTGCGGATGTGGTAAGAATCTGACTTCATAAGAATCTATTATTTTCCAAGAAGCCAATTGATAGTGTTGCTTTGGGTTTTAAACATCTCCAACAGTATTTATTTTCAGAGGTGAGCAGTCATTAGAGATGGTTAAGCATAGCATTATAAGATACTTTTTTTTTTTTATCATTGAAACACTTCTTTTTACAGTTTAAAGGCCTAATACAAGAAACTGAGATATCCTACACAAAGCTTCATTCTCATAAAACAAGCACACACATTCCAGCCCACAGTGAATTTAGCTTATGAACTACATATCTCCTCAAAGTTGCTAATTCATTCATTGATCCATCCATTCAATGAGGAATGCCCAGTGAGTGCTAATCATTGAGCAAGTCATTGATGCAATCTGGCCAGTCCTGGAGCCCTAAGAACTTTGAATTCTTACAATATTTGAAACAATGTTACAGATACTTAAATGAGGTTACAGTAAACATGAAATATCTTATATTATCTTTAATACTGACATTTAAACATCTTCAAGAAATCTGTCTCTATGCAAGCATAAAACTAAAGAAAAAAGGGAAAATATCCTTAATATCCTTCGATGTTTCAAGTGAATGTTTCAAGTGGGAATAAATCTCAAACAATTATTCAAAGAGGTGACATAGGAGTGATGAAGAAAATTTGGTAACTTATGATTAAGTTTTTTAATATTAACATTTTTGTGTTACTAATACATGATTTCTTCCCTATTTCTCTGCCATGTTTTTGCCTTGGTTTAGATGACAGTGCACCTATTTAATTAGTATGATACTACCATGATTATTGATAATTTAAGACATCAATTTTATGAAAAAATAAAAGTAATTGTGGAGATGCAAGAATTATACTAACATAAAAACAAAGTAGAAACAAAACAAATTAAAAACAAAGACAGCAAATGTAGATCAAGATAGTCTAAGCTTGCCAAAGTTCATGCAGCAATATATGGGTAACCAATCTTGATTCATCTGGTAGATTGCTCAATCTCATTGTTTATGTCTCCTTAGGATGAATAAGCATAAAGCAGTTTGATTATGTTGTCAACATATTCGTTCATTCACTAAGCAAATATTTACTGAGCATCTATTAAGTGCTACATACTGTTGTACGTCAGTTTATCTGCTAGTTTTTAAAATTTGGTGATAGAAATTGCAAAGAGAAAAAGGTTGTGGATTTTAAGGTATTTCAAAGAACTATAAGTGGCAAATAGAATAAATAAAGACACGTTCAGGAAACAGGATGCTCAGGAAAAAGCAAGTAGAATGGAGTTTGGGACTGGCATGACTATCAATCCTCCCCAACCACTCCCTTTATCCATAACAGACATAACTACTCCATAGCATTTTTAACCACCGAAGACAGATGAAACCTCAGAATCAGAATCCTTCCAAACACAGAAAATTAACTATTGGTGCATGTAAGATAATATCTATTTGCCATTTATGCCACAGTAAATCAGAAATGGAGACCTCAAAAAGAAGTTGTAACAAGTTGGTAAGAGCTTTCTGGACTTGTTCTGAAATCAATTAGACAGCATAGAAACGTGTGTTGTGTGTGTGTGTGTTTAAGAGAGTGATTATCCTAATTTTATCTATTCTTTAATCTCCAAATAATTAAAAATAATTTACAGCAACTTGAACACTTAAGCTAAGTGTTGCCAAGTAGAAGTCCTGCTGACCTGCCTTAATTAGCAGAAAAGTATAGTTTGTAATTAGCACATTATTTATATGAGAATGAGTGCTCCTACATGAGTTCAAGTGTTTGAAAACAACTTGAATCCTTAAATCCTTCCCCCCATAATCTTGATTTAATGAGTAACTTGTTTAATTAACCTGAGGTTTATTATATAAATTAGTGACACTTTATTCTAAAAGAGAGAGATAGAGAGAGTGAGAGAGAGACAACAAAGGAGGAAAGAGAAAGAGCTGTGTTTGAGGACATGTGTATATGAAAATGCAACGGCGTGATTTTAATGGATAAGTAAACAACTAATAGTTACAATAAATCAGTTAATTTCTAGTTAAAAGCAGTCAAACTACTTGGCTAGTCTAGAGATGTAGTTTGAGTTCAGGTTGTTCTAGTGAAAAAAACGAAACAACACTGATGTCAAAGCTGAGTGAGATCCTTAGCTTTTCCTTTTTTTTTTTTTTTTTTTTAATCCCATACCAAATGCTTTTAAACAAGTCATTTAATATGTCTACCTGATAGGGAAAAGAAGGGGTCACAAAGAGGTTATGACTATGTTCACATGATTCCAAACATCTGGATGAAACCTGAAAAATTTATCCATATATTACATATATGGAAAACATCTGTCTATTTGCATAATTTGCTTAGTTTTCATCCAGATGCTTATCTTGTTGACACAACCTTCTCTGCGTGACTTCTTCTCTTTTGGGTGAATAGTGATGCAGCCTCTTCTCAAATATTTTAATAGGTAAACCATAGCTATAAAATAGGAAATTTATTACAAACATTTTTATATAGCTTCAGTAGATTTTGCTTTAAAGAGTAAGTAAAATTACAGTGGGGCTATTTGTAATACTGACATCGAGAGACAGAAATTACTCCTGTCATTGGTTAACTGTGGTACGTCAGCCTTTTACTTTACAAACGTTGCTGAGAGTATAACCTGCACAAATATAGGTAAAAAGGCAGAATATTATCCTCATGGTTCAGCATTCTTTTGAGAAATTTAAATGAAAGAAACTGAAAAGTCTGTCAAGGTAAGTAGAAAAAATGGAGAGAGGAGTAATTAAACATTCTGAACAACTGCTTCAAAATAATCAATATAATACCTAATACCATGAGATTAAGAAAAGTAAATTGGAAAAATATAGAAATTGAATTGACTTTATAGATTCCCGTAAGAAATGAACTCTGTGGCTTTTAAATTAACCTGTGTCAAAAATTAGCAAAATGCAGTTTGTGAGAACTATACTATCACTTTCAAAATCCTTTTCCAACATTTTATTTTCACCTACTACAAAGCAATCACAGCTGCGATCTGGATTTCTATAAACTGTTTTGAGTCTAAATTTGTCTTTTTCCTTGGTTAGGGATAGACATAGTCTCTTTTTAATGGACACTATTATTTATGGCCACCAACCCATAAAATTAAAATTTATTTACATTTGCCTACTAGAAAGAAAAGTATAACAATATTTTAGTAAGGAACAAACAGGGACAGAAAAGAGCAAAGTTATTAATTAATGAATTTCAACCAGAAGAATGAAATAATGTGAAAGTTTTCACTGAAGCCACATTGGAGGAAATAAGTAATCAACTTTCATCAGTATGTAAAAGGTGAATTAATTTACCTTAATTTAACTTAAAAGACAAAATTCGAACAAAATACATTATACTGAAATTCATACTAAATGTAAAATTAGATATAATAAAAGTATCCTTGATATTGAGAGCATGATATCCAAAAATAGATTTTGAATTAAAATATTTTTACATATAGATATATTATGGAAAAGATTATGTCCATAACCCTAAAATTAGGATCACTGATCTTGACTTTATATCATTAGTGTAGTTTATCTATTGTTATCCTTCGATAGCACTATCTATTCTGAATATCTTAATTTCCACAAGTTTTCAGATGACAATACAATAAAAATGAAAGAAAACCTTTAAGATAAATGAATGCCTCTGAGTTAACTTATTTTATAAAATGAAATGACGGTACTATTTTGTCTTGTCATATTTGCTGCCACTTGGATATTTACACTTACAGAACCCTGAAAAATGTATAAAATTAACAGACTGACCCAGGATATATTTTGCTTTGAGTAGAAACTGATCCAATAAACTTCACAGGAAGAATAAAGTAAAACAAAAAAAGCACAATGGTCTTTCTGTGTGCTACTTTCTGCTGCGCCATGCCTGAGCAGAGGAAAAGAGTTTCACTCCTGTTGTTTATTGATTTTCTAGATTAAGAATCCCAGTGAGAGAATTGTAACAGACAACCATAAAATTATTTTTGGTGTGCTTATTTGCCTTTCCCTTGCATCTATTTGGCCTGTGCCTGTAGACAATTATGCGTTCTAGCCTAGACTCAGGTGCTAATAATGAAGGACAAATAGAATCATATGTGTAAACTTCCCCTTCTGATGAAAATTTATATTAACTTTCTGCCACTGTAAACAGAACTGCATAGCTCAGCGTCCCTGATGAATTGGTGATGAATTCAGTCATTTATATCCCAGGAATCTGTGCATTTATGGGAAAAGATGAAAACCGTCTGTATTGTGTAACCTTGCACTTTTTGAGTAAGAAAAAGAAAACACCAGCCTGTTTAGTTCATCACTTAAAGTGTGTAAATTTCAGCTCAAATACCAGATTTCTGCATGACTCTGTCAGTCTCCACTTTGGGGATCTGTGCCAATATAAACAAGCCAAACAGTGAAGAGTGCCATGTTATCGCTACAACTGTGAACTTATACACTTTCAGCCCTCCATAAAAATTGTTATGAATATCTTTACAATACAACAGAATCTTTGTTATATACTGGAGCTGGACAGTTTGACAGTTTGGCAGCTCTGTTGGAGAACAAAGTAATTTGGTATAGATAAGAACATGGCCAGTCTTTTTGTGACTAAAAACATTTCATCCTATTTTAAAAACTATACTTCTAAAACTGTCAGATTTCTTGTTCAACCAAACTTTTCAAAGATAAACTAGATAATGAACACAAAGATATGGAATCTTGATAAAAGAACAGAATCTTTTTTAAAACATAAGGCTTAATATGTAGCACAAATATACTTCAAGCATATTTTATAATAAAAAATCATAATATTCACATGTAGAGTTTTTTTAAGTACTTTTGGTATTGTCTTCTTAATATAAACATTTAGGTGAATGCAGTTTAAAGCCCTACAATTCAGAAGTATACTGATGGCCTGGAAAACAAAAGAAAACAAAAACCACAACTCAGGCCTCAATCCACAGATTTTTTTTCTAAAGTGTCCATTATACATGTGGGAAATCCAAGTTAAAGACAAGAAATGGCTATAAATTCTTGTTTCCATTTTTATTAATATGAAACATTTATCTACATGTAGATTTCTTTCATTCTGTCACATAAATGTGTACTATAAAACTGATGAAGATCTTTTCAAAATCTTTCTATACCCATACAATATTTTAAAAGTAACTTGAAAGGTCAATTAAAAAATGATTATGACTTTCACTGTTTCAACCACATGACAGAAGTAGAAATTGTGTAATACTGAAATACTGGGGAATATAGTTGAGATAAAGCATATTTTATTTTTTCTTTAACAACGGACATATGATTTGTATTTAAAAAGAAAATGCCTTCAAGTCCATGTATCACTGTTGCAAGATTGCACACCTTTTCATGATACACTTTATCTCAAACTTGTCTATGGCTGTTCCTATCACTCTGTGTGCATGACCTTTTAGTAAGCTGAAGAAGATACAGTTATCTTCTTTTCTGACATGCAACATCTATCAATCAACATGTTTTCATGTAATTTATTCAAGGCAAATAGCAGCTCCTAAGGCTAGTGAACCGAGGCACTATCCCAGTGATTCTGATTAAGAAATGATGTGCATGGCTTAGGTGAGAAATGGAAAACGCAGAGGAGTATTGATAAAGATATATCAAAAACAATAAAATGGAACCAAAGGACAAAATAAATATTTTAAAATATATATAAGCTCAGCATAACTAACCTTGGTAACCTTGCTTTAAAAAAATCTATTCTAATAAATTGGGGGGAGGGTGTATAATTTAATGAACTTCCAACAATACCAATTTAGTTTACCTTTAGTATCTGAGGCAACGCGTCTGTAGTTCTGTTGTGTTAATTCACATTTTTCTCATTGAATCAAGAATGTAAATTAAGACAAAATGATTCTTTTTCAATTTCATGCTGAAGTAGCTCAAGTTAGTGAATGTAATTTCTCCTAACAAGAAAAATTTATCACTGTACAGCTCACTCAGTTACTTCTGTAGTGAGTTGCGATATGCATTTATGGAACTGAACGGATAAAGATTCAATTTTTAAAGATTGATAAATGTGGTAAAAGAACAGGTCACACTTCAAGAAAAGATAGGCACAATTAAACTTTTGACTTTTACCAATACCTCATCTTTATCTGTGCTTATAGAATCTCTGCAATAATTGTATTATCACATATAGGTGCTTTTTGTTTGCCTGTCTTTCTCTATGGTAGCAAAAATTCTACCACAAGGTTTAAGAAGCTTTGTGTTCCAGTCCCGGTTCTACTACTAAATAACTGTATTACTTTGGGCAAGTAGTGTTTAAGGCTTCAATTTCTAATCTCTCAAATCTCTGTACCTCTAAGGTTCTAACATAAACGAAGAACACATAAAGTAAATTGATATGATACATATTATATACATATAATATTTTTAGAGTAAATATATAACTTTAAACAGTGGTAAAGACTTCAGGCTTCATAACACAATAGGAAGAGCACCTAGACATCTAGGTTAAGTGAGCTAAATTCTCGCCTTGGTTCCACCATTAACTAGCCTCACTGAACATCAGCAAATTCCTGAACCACTCTAAGCTTCAGTTTCTTCTTTGGACTAGAGCATCTGTAAGGACTGTACATTCTTGATACAAATTTATTCATTAAAAACTGTACTGGTGGGGCTTCCCTGGTGGCACAGTGGTTGAGGATCCGCCTGACTAGGCAGGGGACACGAGTTCAAGCCCTGGTCCGGGAAGACCCCACGTGCTGTGGAGCAACTAAGCCTATGCGGCATAATTACTGAGCCTGCGCTCTAGAGCCAGCGAGCCACAACTACTGAAGCCCGCATGCCTAGAGCCCGTGCTCTGCAACAGAGAAGCCACCGCAATAAGACCGCGCACCGCAACGAAGAGTAGTCCCCGCTCACCGCAACTAGAAAAAGCCCACGCGCAGCAACGAAGACCCAATGCAGCCAAAAATAAATAAATAAATTTATTAAAAATAAAAACAAAAACTATACTGGTCTTCTTCAAACACTTCTAGTTCTTGGCAAAATCTTGTATAATTCACTATGGTCTATAAGCACATAATTTTTAATGTTATTTGTTGATTATTTAACCAATATTTCAACTTGTTTTTAAAAAGGGACTCAACATGGTTATTGCATTGCACAGAATAGAAGGCAAAAGTGCAAAAAAAAAAAAAAAAAGCCAAGAGAAAATAATTTGAAATATAAGACTGAACAGGCACATCACTGAGTGTGCTATTTTGCTGGTTAACCATGGATTCAATGGTAAGATTTCTAAAGCTCATATGCAGAGAGAATCATAATCAGATTACAAGGTTCGTTGTGTAAGATGAAAGGAAATAAGTTGCTCAAAACAGAACTATTCCTAACAGTGAAATCTGAGTCATATTTTCCCCCATGGGATCTTAGGTAGCAAACACTGGAGAAGCTACAACATTCTTTGATTAATAAAGTAGCAAAATAAATAGGTTTAAAAATTATAATGTTCCTAAATATAGGTTACTAGTATTAAGCCATTTTATACGGAGCCGATATGATGATGGTGTAGCTATAAAGCTATCCACAAGCGTGCTTAGTCAGGGATAAATTTTAGAGGATTTAAAGGAATGGATGGAATGTGTATCTTGCATGTAACCTTCCACAATTACATTCAGACAAGCTTTGATAGATACTGAACCACAGTGCGCTGGATCTTATGACTCTTTAGAGTACTCGTAGTGCATTTCTTCTAGGCCAGTGGTTCTCAAACTTCAGCATGCATCAGATTGGATTTACTGCAGGGTAACTGCTGAGCTCTAATTCCAGAGTTTCTGTTTCAGTAGGTCTGAGGGGGAGGGGGCCAGAATGTGCATTTCTTACAAGTTCACAGGTGATGCTATTGTAGCTGGTCTAGCAGTCACACTTTGAGAATTGTCCCTCTAGGTCATCAGTTAAATGTGGATCCACAGACTTTAACAAACATCCTGAGTGCAAGAGACAATATCTTCCTGAAAGCGAGATGCCTAACAGGACAGTGAAATGAAACAAAGCTACCCATCTAACAAAAGATTATCGTGACCTGTGCTCCAAGAAAATTTATTTGCTCCTAAAAAGTTGAGATCATGCTGAACAGCTATAATTTCTAACTAGTTAAAAATGTAGAGTATTTACTAAAATGTTTCCTTTGGCATAAGAATACATTTTTTCTGATAGTAGATATCAGATCTATCAAGATCATTTCTGGCTTATGATAATGAATACCATGCCATCCTCTATAAACAGACGGTTAACGTTCTGCTCCCAGTTACTGAGTGTTGTTTCCAGTTATGCTCCTTAATCTGACCTTGTATGGTCCTTTAGAATTCATCATTTTCCACTGCTATTTTCCACTGCTTGTATTGCACTTAACCACACTATACTGTAATCATTTTTCCATACATATTTAACTTTTTATATGTTTATATTCATATAACCGTATGAGCAAGGAATGCATATTCCTTTGTAACTCCAGTGTCTGGAATCGGTAGTCAATAAATATTAAAATGATCTGAACAGAGGTGCAAATATTTTAAAGTGGACTAAGTCCAAACCACTGTGTAGTTCATCTAAGGATGGAAACCGAACACAGTAAATACCCGTGCACTTCCTGATGGCTATTTTAAAGTTTATAAACATACGTTATATTTGCAGACTTTTCCCCCACTGTTAAAAGCAAAGCTAATAAGTGAAGCCAAATTTAAAAAAGAAAATCTCTGTAATAATTTAATAATGAATTCTGAGGCACTAATTAATATTTATAGTTAATAATTCTATAAAGCAAAAACATTTCAACAGGTCTTACATTGATAATAGCAGATGTTTTACGGAATAAACCACCGGGCCTGGAGACACGCAGACCAATGTCAAGTCGATCTGTAGTCATCCAGTCTCTGTGGGCCTTTAATAAGGTACAATGCTGAACTTTTTAAATCTCAATTTCATCATCTATAAGTGTAAATAATAATATTGTCCACATCTTATCTATAAGAATCTCTCTGAAGATACTGAGACGACGGATGTGTTGTGAACACCATATAATTGTTCTATTATTTTTAGAGAATAACGCAGTTTAAGGCACATGGTCTTCAGTAAGATATATTCATTCCCCTTTGTCACTACTACCTAACCATCCAACTGCAACTTTTAAAAGCCACTACTGTATATTTTCTTAAATATCAGTAATCATCCTTAAACATTTTTTAAAAGAACTTTCTCTAGTCCTAGAAGAAAGGCAAACACAACAGGAGAAATGAAAGTTCTTACTGAGCACACAAGTAATTTAGCAACATTTAAACTCTGCTACCATGCTATTAGCAATATTCTGCTACTAGGAGGATGTAACTACTCTAGTTTATATCACTGTCAACAGACATTTCTTTTGTACATTCTGAACTTTATCTGTCACCTTTGAACTCATAGTCTGGGTAAGCCAGTAACTTTTTTTGAGCTATCAGATTCTACTAGATTATAAACTTCTTGAAGACAATATTACTACATTATTTTACACAACTTTGTATCACCCACAGTACATTCACAGATATGTGGAAACTTGAGTGTAGTTAGTAAATAAAATGAACAAACGTTTAATGAGGCCACTGAGCTGAACTGGATATTACTGGACATTAAAACAGTCTGAAACATGGCTTGAATTCTTCAGGAAATTTAAAATGTAGATTGATTAACAGTATGTACTATGTGAGCAATTAAATAGCAATTAAACATACAGATAACAGTGCAAGAAGCAGGGGGCGTATATAAGACCATTTAATTACATATTTCTTCTAGCTTTCCTAACTTCAGGTCCTCAAATGAGCATTCTATGCGTTTGATGAAGTTGTAGGTAGGAACTAGTCCAATGTGTGATAAATTGTGTACATTCTTACGTACTGACACTTAAATTCTATACCTCTAAATTAACTAGTAATTTCTGACCATTGTATTTTTAAAATCAGTTTGTAAGAGTGCAGTTTCTGAAACATTAACTATTTTCTCCTCCTCTCTGCCTTTTTGCTATTCTTACATGTAAATATGTTGCCTTCTGTTAATGAGATGGAAATGACAGTGCACTCAATGCACCCATAATGCATTGGGCTGGCACACTACACTTTACCTTGAAAATTTCATCCTTAAAAGTCTAACTTAATTACGTTTTAATTTTTTGTGTGTAATTTCTTAAAAAATAGGAAATATCAATTGAGGCATGTGCAATTGATATTCTCCCCCATAGCAGAATAAAGCTTAGTATTATGTTAGTAGCAGATGCTGTCACACTTATTTCTTTATGATAAACAAAAGTTAATATTTTTCCTTTTGTAACTATAAGAATATAATTATTTTAATTTTTAAAATAACTACTGATAAGGGGACAGTCATGCTATAGGGGGATGATTATAAGGAGATATTTAAAAAAAATCAATAAATGCTTATTTATTTTGGAAATGATGTCACTATTTTTGGTATTCAATCCTATTAGCACACTTTTAAGCTAAAGGAAGTGTCCTGCCAGAATAGCACATAAGATTTGGTCATACAGAGAGTTTCTAAACCTGCTCTGTGGTGTTTAATTAGCTGAAGAAAATGTTTTGGCTATAATTCTACTTCATCTAAAAAACAAAAAGTGTATTATCTAATAAATACAGCACCTCTCCCTAAGCCCCAGATAACTCAGTTAAGTAAAAACAATCACTACACACAAAAATAAAAATGTATCAAAGCTGCTGAAAGTTTGTGCTAAGAAAAAAAATTTTCCTGTTGGCTGAGAAAAATACAATTATAGCAGTGGCCATAATTCTTGAAATTCTGCTGAAAATATTAAATATTAGTGGGAACAATATTTTAACGAAAATACTATGTTTGTTTTTTTTCCATAGGACCTTGCGATAAAGCGTATCTTGGAACAGCCTATGATTTAAGGGCTGCAGGGGATATGTCAGTGGGCCCACATACTGACCTGGAGACCACCAATACATCCTCGTGCACATCAAGTTTTAACTTTGATCAAGTATTCATAAAAGCTCCAGGCTTGTTAGGTTTTACAGTCTGTGTCTATGGTAAGGGGTAAAGCAAGAAATGAAAACTTTCAAGACTTCTCTGTAGTAGATGTGATGAGATAGCTGTGGCCGATGGTGCCTGTAATGCTACTTTAACAAAGAACTTCAGGAGAACAGGGAACATTAGTGCGCTGTCATAATACCGTGCCACCTGTCATGACTAGAATGAGAGAGTGTATGTTTCAAAAATCTAAACAATGAAAACTAAAGACAAAACCAAATTGACAGGGCCTTTGTTTTATGGCACAGGTGAAAGACAAGCTAAACATTTCAGACATTAATGTTTTAGAGCGGTATGGAAATTTTTACCCCTACGTGGATGCACATAAATTTCAGTGGCATGAGTCTTTGTTTACAGTGAATATTAGATAAGTTCCAATTTTTAAAAATATTCCACAAATTTCAATATTATTAACTTCATACAAATAATTCTAAGGAGCACAGATATCTTCCATTGTGTTTTGCAACTTCTGATGCTTTGTAAAAAGTGGATTTTTACTATCGTTTTCTTTTTAGTAATTATTAGTGGTCTGTCAAAATCTGATCCAAAGTGCTTTAGTTTGCAATGTGTATTGTACAGTTTTCTTAGATGCCAGCAAAGGATTAGGAAAAAAAAAAAGAAATATTGCTTCAATAGTATCATAGTGTGAACATGAAGCAGCTAAAATTATGGTGGTACTGGATTGCAACTCAGAGGTAATTTCAAGGCAATTTCTTTTCAAATTATGTTAGGAACACTCTAAATATACAATTCTTTGATTTGCGTCTGTGTGTGTGTGTGTGTGTGTGTGTGGAATGCTGCCTTATATTCCTTTGGACAAAATGCCACTTAAAAACTTGACTTATTGACACTTTAAAATTTTAATAAAAATTTGCCCCCAATTTTCTGGTATAAAATGTTTAAAAATAATGCTCTGGTATTTTAGAATTCTGTTAATTTAAAAAGCCCCATTCTGCCACCATAGAAAGAAGAACTGGTGACAGCAGTAGAATTATAGAATAAGTTTCTATGCATCACAGAAAAATAATAATCTTTGATTCTACTGAATAATTTCTTCACTTGGCACCATCCTGTCAGAAAAGTCAACTTCTACAACCTTCATTGCCTGACAAAAAGAAAGAAAGAAAAGAAAAGAGAAAGAAGGTCAAACTGTTCTGAAGTCTCTCCATGGCACAGAAAGCATCCAGAGTGGGGAGGCACAAATCCATTTTTAAAGGTCATATTCGGTTTGCATACAACTTCTCAGTTTCCTTTGGTAAATCCATTTTTCTTCTTTAACCCCAACATGATGAATTCCCAGTAAGAAATGAAGCTTTATTATCTATGTCTGCTTCTGGGCTTGAAGTAGGTGGAAAGAACAATAATATATACCCTTCTGCTTCCCACCACTTCCACTCCTGATCCAATCTAGTGTCTTCTGACTCTACGAAGGGAGGAAGAGTAGAAAGCCAGTCAAGTAGAGAAGTGGGAAGACTGGATAAGAAAAAGAGTAGGGGGGCTTCCCTGGTGGCGCAGTGGTTGAGGGTCCGCCTGCCGATACAGGGGACGCGGGTTCGTGCCCCGGTCCGGGAGGATCCCGCATGCCGCGGAGTGGCTGGGCCCGTGAGCCATGGCCGCTGAGCCTGCGTGTCCGGAGCCTGTGCTCCGTAGCGGGAGAGGCCACAGCAGTGAGAGGCCCGCGTACCGCAAAAAACAAACAAACAAAGAAAAAGAGTAGGGACAGTGAAACCACAGAATTAAAGAGTCAAATAATAAATACATAAGACAAATTTTGCACTACCCCTGGCTAACTCACATACTCATGTAGTTAGATGTGAGACTATTTCTAAGCTGTAATCAAATACTTAGTTTTACTTTCAATTGATTTCAAATAAATGCCAGAATATAGCCTGTTTTCTGGAAAACAACTTCTATAAATTGGTGTGAATGTGATCATTCCTCCATTACTTTGGAAAAAAAATAAGGTAGTAAGTGATTGCTTTTTCCATCAAAAATTTAATTTTAGTTGAAAGGAGAAGATACACTTAAAATGTGGTGTTATAATCGCTGTGCATAGCAGAGATACCTTTAAAAGTTTTCAACTTCTAAAATCAAGATTATCACTTAGTGCCTAAAATATCACTGACAAAATGATTTGAAACAGATATAGCATCTGTTTTTGCAGGTGGAGTAACCTAATAAAATCTTAGCACACAGTGGCTTTCATTCTTTATTTTTTTCTATCAGTCCTTCAGAAGTGTTCATATTTCACAGTATTGTTTTCTTAAGCCTCCAGGTTTGTGAGATCATTAACAGGATATATATTGGGACTTCTAGAAGCTATTTAGTAACATAATTTCAGAAGTTATAATGTGGTTCTTAAAGAGGTTTAATGAACACATAGAATTTAAATGCAAGTAATTTAAGGAATCCTTGGGTTTAATGAACACATAGAATTTAAATGCAAGTAATTTATGGAATCCTTGGGTTATGAAATGCATCCTCTTTATTTTACTCAAAGTTAGACCACAGATAGAGCTTAAATCAGAGTTTCTAAATTTATAATTAAGTTAATAAGTCAGGGTGAAGGTTTTTATTTAATTACTTGTTTTTTAAAAACTTTTAATATACCCATGACCATTTTCTCACTGACAAACGTGGCTTATCAAGAGGGCAAAACAGCCTGAAGATTAGTGCTCTGAGTAAGGTTAAAAGTTAAAATCTGTATGAGGTGTATACCTAGTCCCAAACCTGGGGCCTCTATGAGTCAGGTAATCTCCAAAAATCTGAGTTTTAAAGAGGTACATTTGCACACATGGAGAGCCTTTCTATTTTATATGTCTTACTTTTTACTGGTTAGAGCTGAACAACAGAAAGATAAGTAGCTTGTCTCCATTAGGGTAAACTCCCTTACCTCCCTCCCACTGCTGACACTTTCTCGAAGTGTTAATTTACATTGACATTGTTCAAAATATGTTTTGATTATTGGCTCTGCATTGTAATCTCATGATCAGCAGCAGCAGAAACTGCTGTTGTAGTAGTATTGAGACCTTTTTGCAGATAAGGTAAACTGAGTTTTGGGGAGCTGAGTATAATGGGTAAGATTAGAGGCTCTGAAGTTCTACTATTAGGGTTTGTATTACAGCCCCACCACCTATTTGCTGTGTGGCCGTGGACAATTTATTGATATCGCTATACATCATTGCATATTTCTGTAAACTGCAAATATGAACTTAGTTCTCCATGGTGTTAAAGTGCACAGACTTAAACATTTACCCTGGAATGCACTAAGTATTGAGAATACTTGTTTGCTTAAATATTTGTAAATATATTTATGTTTCCACCCCTTAACTTTTAAAAACTATTCTTGAAAATTTGTTTTAATAAAAGTGCTTTTATCTTAAGAGAAATTTAAGACTGATAAAACTGTATAACACATGACATTTCTAGAACTCTATTCATACTGAATGTTCTTAGTATTTCAAATTCTACCACAGAACTCTATAAAACAATATTAAGTTCTGTGTTTGCAATTATTCAAGTTGAGAGTTGGATTGATATGGGTTATTTAAAACCATATGTAAGGCTTCAGTGTTTTTTTTTTTTAATAAATAACACAAATTTAAAACATTTTAAAAATTCTGATGTTGATTTTTTTAAAGAGATCAATTGAAACTGGGTTGTAAAGTATTTTTAGTAAAAATAATGCTTTCATTTTACAGTTTTTAAATTGAGAATTTGGGGCAAAATATATTTTATAGTATTTTTAAAGTTTAGCACTAATCACATTAATAATATTACATAATTTTCAATTGTGCATAAAGTCATTTTTTCCAAGTAAAAATTACCCATTTCTCTTCATAAAAACTAGATATTTATTTAAATTCAGAGAATACAGTATCTTAACTTAGGTAATATTGCAACCAATACCCATTATAAAACAAATGGAAATGTCTGCATAATTAAACAATAACCCAAAATGCATTCCGTACAGCCAACTTGTGATGCAGAATGCATAATGATTTTGATTACTATTTCTGTATTAATGCAACTTGTGTTATTTAAATGATACTTTCTAAAGACACAAAATGTATCTGTGAGTGGTTATTGGTTAATAATGACCATACTAAGGGTTTATCAGATACAATCTGGGAGATGATTTCTTAAGCAAAAATTAACATTGAAAGATAAAAATATTCTATACCAATTTTACATTAAATCACCATTCATTCCCCCAAATGTCAATAACAAATGTGATTATTTTTATTACTAGGCAAAGAAGTTTTAAAAGTCACTCTATTCTCCTACAGTTGTTTATACACATCAGAGTTTACTGACATCTGGAAGATTTTGATTCATTCCTGGCAAACCCTGTCTAGTGAGCCCTTGTATACAGGATATACTGGTTATTGAACCATTGAATTATATTTAAAAATTAATAATAGCATCCTCATTAATGCATTAAAATAAGTATGCTTTACCTTCCTATTTTATAGTGGAACCTAAGTTTGGAAGATATTCCAAAGATTGGAAATAAAATTTCAAAAAGTCAAAATAAATACAAATACACAACCTCTCTTGATTTTTGGTGATTTTAGCAGACTACAATGAGATTGGCAAAGCATTCTAATCTACTCTTAAAAGATATCACTGCAGTTAAAAAGGTCCAAATCAGCACCTTTGGTAAGGTTTTATCAAAATTATTTTAAAAGGTAGTTTTAAAAATGAAGGCATTTCCTTCTACCAGAAAAACTGTTACCCAAGAGTTATGAAACATAAGTAACATGGACTTCATATAATATTAAGAAAGATAGTTATTTTATTCCAATGTGATTTATATCTTTAACATGTAAAGTATATTTAAAGCTTAATTGAGTAGGAATTTAAAATGTTCTCATGTCTTAAATATAGTACTAGAAGAAGTAGACCAGTAAATTCAACTTTAATTATAATATGGAGAGGATGTTCCAGTACTGCTTTATTGTTTTTTAAAATGCATATCTAATTTAATTACATTAAAATGTCCCATTTATTATAATACTAATTATACATTTGTCCATTCATTTAGAAAGTATTTATTGAACAACTAGTATGTGTCCAGCACACGTTAAGTATTCTTCGGACATGCCCTTTGATGTCAAAGAGTCTATGTACATTGTTAAGGAGGCAAAATATGTAGATATGAATAGCTTTTTAGAAGACAGTATCATTAAATACCAAATAAATAGTAACAATATCAAATGCAGGAGAAGCTTGATAAGGGAAGAATGTCATTTAGAGGAAATGGTCAGGACTCAAAGAAAGTATGTCTTAAGTTGTGATATATGGATGGGGATGAAACCAGAAAATATCCCATATAGGGAGTTAACACATTCAAACTTCCTAAAGCAAATTTTATTTCCGAGATACCAATTAGAATTGAACACAATATTAAAAATTTTGTAATTAATCTATAAATACGTTGGAGGTTTTGAGATATTTGAGCAAAGCCTTTAATATTATGAAAGTAATAGTTTAGCTTATACAGGAGATATGCAAGATCGGAAAGTAGGAACCCAAAAAACAAACAAAAACAAAAAACTGGAAGCAAGGAGATCAGCTGTACAATAACCCAGATCTGAGGGAAAGAAGTGTGTGGCAGTGAAAATAGAAAAGAAAGAGTGCAAGTACTGATACTCTGATAGAAAATTTAGCCTGGTAATGTTCCCATAAGGAGATGGAATAAGTGAGAAAGAAATATAGGATGATTTCATGCAAGTCTGATTGAGAGGAATATATTTAGGAGACAGGTAAGAAAAATGAAAACAATTTGGGGAAGGAGATGATGTAACACCTGAAATAGCATGTAAAATGTTAACCAGCTGAAACTAGTTTTGCTTCCTTAAAACAGATTTTTTTGATTAATCAAATTCTGAGTTATTTCATAGAGATGGCACTGCACATCAAGTCCCCAGGATGACCCCGAACCAAGATTCTTCAGTCTGTGGATCCCGAGCAATAGAAATGTTGCCATCAGAGCCCTTTACAAAGCGAGAGGTCCTTTAACAGGGAAAATCTGGCTTCCAGCAGCCTGAGGAGCTTAATTACCATATATGGACTGATTTGAGACTAGCCCATCAACCAAGTCTGAAATTCCCCTAACTTCTTAAATTTCACCCCAAACCCTGGAAGGAGGAGTCAAATTTGAGCCCTGTCTCTGGTCTCCTTGCTGGTGGACCTCACAACAAAACCTTTTCTTTTCTCAGAAATCAGTGCCATGGTATTGGCTTCTATGCGCATCAGGCAGTGAGCCTTTGCTCTGTGACATACCTACAAAGTTTCCAGCTACTCCATGGAATGCAATTTATATCCTTAAGATTTCCATGGTCTCAGGGTTCTGTCAGCAGAAACTTGTACAACAGAGAACATTTTACAAAATCATGGGAAGGGGGAAAAGTTGGCAGGGAAACTTTTGACAAGTAATTTCCATCTAGAACTGTTAGTATTCTCTTCTATTGTAAATGTTACAAATGTTACCTGTGAGGGAAAACATTAAAGCGATGTCTACTTTGGTTTGCCTATTATTGTCTATTGATTAATCAATAGTCAGTTAAGCTGTTTCTTCTTTTTTTTAACGCTTCTTTCATAAATTGATGTTTTAACTTAATGTAGCAAATTGTGTGCTAGTGCAGTGTAGACACAGAACAAAATATTTATATGTACTTATTCCATATGGTAAGGTAAAAGCAGGTGTAATAAAGAACAATGACAAAAGAAAAAACAACATAATTTTCCCAAAGATGAGGAGGGAAAAAGAGACAAACCTCTGAGAATGTTGGTATGTTCTATTTCATCATGATCAAAACATACTTTTTTCTAATTCTTATGTTTATATTTTCCAAAACATACAAAATAACCTGTAGTTTTAATGGCGAGCCAGGTAGGATCAGTTTGATGAGAAAAAAATTTGTGGGAAGAGTGACTGACGTCCTATACATTTCCTATAATCTCCTATTGCCTTTGGTAGAAAGCCAAGATTTGGCCTAACTGAGCAAACTGCTGTCTTTACATTTTAAAAAGAAAACAAAGAATATACCATTATAATTTTGAAAAATAAATTCTAATTTCAATTTCTACTAGCTTCCCTAACATGGAGAGGATTCGTGTGTTAACATTTGTTTAAAGCATGGAGTGGCACTTCTGGGCTAACTGCCAACTCCTATTAGAATGATTTTCCCCTCAATCACTAGTTCAAGCAGGCATGATATCGCAATGCGTAAATAGTAGCACAACAAGTAGGAAATTTGAGACAATTCCTCCCTCTTGATCCTCCTGTTATATTGAGTACTAATGGGATTTACTTTCTAGGGTACTGCATGTAGTTCTGGGACTCTGACAACTAGGGGTAATATATGTAGCTAAGAACGGAGAGCAAGCAATGGTGATTAAGTTAAAGGAGAACAGCTAGAGTGACCCCTCTTTCAGAGCAGGTCTGGAACATTTTCATGATTAAATATCTGTAACAGCAGAAAACTTCTCAGATAAGGTGGCTAACAGGGCTACAACTCAAGCCTCACTACCTAAGGGGTTACAACTCCTAAAGATATTATTTTGATATATATAATTTTTATCTAAGATGAACTGCAAAGAATAGTCTTAGTATGAGTTGACCTGAACCAGGGAATCAGGTACTCTGGGGAATTTCCTGAAGAAGCTTGAACTTGGCTTTCATAAAGGCAGAGAAGCAGGATTCTAACTGCAGAGAGACAGGAGAGAATAGTGATGAAGTATACATTAATGTGACATCTTTTCTCACTCCTGATTCTTTAGGAGGATATTGGTTGTACTTCTGAGTGGGCAATCTTTACTTGTCCCACTCTTCTAGAAGAGGCTATTTTAATCTGTCACACTTTGGGGTATATTTCATAGCTTGTCTTTGTAATTCTGCACTGATGCATACAGCTCCTAGACTCTGACTGTTTATTGTGACCCAAAGGTTTATTATAGTTAGACCGGCTATACAGTATTAGATACTATCAATATTTCTCAGGCCTGGTTATAAATATGGATTTAAATGTTCTTTCAGCTTTTGAAAAAAATACATTAAAAATACAGCTAAATTACGTCTCTGCAATTGTTTCTAAAATTAATTTTTTAAATGTGTACCGATCATTTAAACTGTATGTAAGTGGGAGAAGGGTAGGTGGTGGAGAGTTTATTTATAAAACTCCAAATGAAAGGTGGTGGTTGTAATTTTATTTCTGTGCAATAACTAAGGTTAGTGTCCTATTTCAAACTTGTCATTGAATTAAAATAATCTATATCAACATATCCTCAGAGTTGGAAAGAAAATTACATTATGAATAAAAGGTTGTTTCTGACAATAAATAATTCATCCACGAGACATGAAATGCTTTTGCGGAAGTTTTAGCTCTTCTTACTATCAAGTTGAATTAATTTTCAACCACAATCATTATCCAGAGTGAGAGAATACTAAGAGTTAACGGGTTTTTTTTGTTTTGTTTTGTTTTTAATCACATCTTAGTATTTGTTGGGTGGGCTAAAAAGTTCCTTCGGTTTTTTAAGTAAAAATAAAAGACACATTTTTCATTTTCACCAAGAACTTTATTGAACAATGTATTCACCTTTTTGTTCCACTACCTTCTGCCATTTTCCAGGCAATTTCATAATTCCATTTCCCAAAACTTATTTTTTTGAGCAAGGAACTGTTCCAGGTGCCTTTTACAGCCTTCCAGGGAATTGAATTTTTTTCCATTAAGAGAATTTTGTTAAGACCAAAATAAATGGAAATCCGAACGTGCAATGTCTGGTGAATACGGCGGATGAATCAGAGCTTCCCAGCCAAGCTGTAACAGGTTTTGCCTGCTCATGAAAGAAACATGCGGTCTTGCGCTATCCTGATGGAAGATTATGCGTTTTCTGTTGACTAATTACGGACGCTTTTTGTCGAGTGCCACTTTCAGTTGGTCTAACTGGGAGCAGTACTTGTTGGAATTAATCGTTTGGTTTTCCAGAAGGAGCTCATAATAGAGGACTCTCTTCCAATCCCACCATATACACAACATCACCTTCTTTGGATGAAGACTGGCCTCTGGTGTGGCTGGTGGTGGTTCATTTTGCCTGCCCCACGATCTCATCGGTTCCACATTGATGTACGGTATCCACTTTTCATCGCCCGTCACAATTTGTTTTAAAAACAGAATGTTTTCATTATGTTTCAGTAGAGAATCCCATAAGGAAATACGGTCAAGAAGGTTTTTTTCACTTAACTTATGTGGAACCCAAACATCAAAGTGATGAACATAACCAAGCTGGTGCAAATGATTTTCAACGCTTGATTTGGATATTTTGAGTATGTCAGCTATCTCCTGCGTAGTATAACATTGATTGTTCTCAATTATTATTTCGATTTGATCACTGTCAACTTCAACTGTTCTACCCGACCGTGGAGCATTGTCCAGCGAGAAATCTCCAGCACGAAACTTCGCAAACCACTTTTGACACGTTTGATCAGTCATAGCACCTTCTCCATACACTGCACAAATCTTTTTGTACATTTCAGTTGCGTTTTTACCTTTCTTGAAATAATAAAGCATAATATGCCAAAAATATTGCTTTTTTCTTCCATCTTCAATATTAAAATAGCTATACAAAAATTCACCAATTTTGATAAGTCTTTTTTAAAAATATATGCTGATATGACAGCTGTCACATACAATCTAACAAAATTGTTCTGAATGAAGTTAAAGACAACTAAGTGCTACTAGAGCCATCTTACGGAAAAAAAAACCGAATGAACCTTTTGGCCCACTCAATACTTGGAGACTGACTAATGGCTACAATGATTCTCTAAAGATCACTGTTACCTCTTTGGAGCAATTTCTCACTGGTGGGCCTATGACCCTTGACATCAAAAAGATCATCATAATCAACATGTTTCCAAGGAATGCCAAAGAGTATATATACATATACATATATTTATTTATACATATACACATATATATACATATAATGTATACTACAAATATTTTGACCTAAAAGCCACCTTAGAAAATAAATGTATATACGTAGGTAGATATGTAGCAAATATATGGGAGACAAAGGACATAATAATTAAAAATGCAGGTTTTGAGGTCAAAATGCCTAGATTTGAATCTTTGTTTTATCACTTAGAATGTGGTATTTTCCCACCACTTAGGAAGATTACCTAATCACTCACCGTGCTAATTTTCTCATCTACAAATTACGAAATGTACCTACACTTAACCTCTAGAGTTATCGTGAGGATTAAATGAGATAATACATGAAAAATACTTAGAATACTGCCTGGAATAAAGTAAAAAGTCAATAAATGTCCTAAGGTGATGATAATAATGATGAAAAGGAGTAGAATGCGGAAAAGAAAGAAAACAGTCAGCCTTGTCAGGAGTTAGAATGTCTGTTCATTACTTTGAGGCAGACAATGGTAAAAATTACAGAAACAAACCCTTTTTTGGCTACCAATCTTTTGCAGCTCTCTTGAATTCAAGTTTAAGGAAAACATGCAACTTGGTGTTAACGTGACCAAGCTTCGCTCAATTGTGTCTTTACTATTTACTGCTCACTTAAGCCCAAAGTTTAAGAAAGGAAACTATTCCTATGGCAAATACTATAGAAAGAAGTGGATTTCGTTCCAATCTGAATATGAAATAATTGAGGGTAAATGAGAGAACTTAATAATATTCAGAATGATCAGGATACCATGGTTGAAAAATAAGCACAATGCCATTAATCAGTTAGAGGCTCTAATGTGAACAAATGTCAAACTATTAGGCAACTCATTATTTAATAATTAGTGAATTACTATGGTTACCTATAGGACAGTTGTGTAAAAATTTTATTTCAGATATTCCAAGAAAAAATTACTTATATAGATTTGTTTCTGGCTAAATCGCAAGTCTTAAAAAAATCTTAATTATGTGGTCTTTCATCTAAGATTCTGCAATTAATTTACTGTTCATCATATCTCAGTGTGTAGAAAATAGAATTTAGAATTTCATCTTTCTTTTTGTTTCTCTACTCATATTTCCAAAATTGTGCTTCCATGTACAGGAATATCTACTAGCTATGACTCCTCCATTGGGGGAAAAGAAAAAAAAGCTTAATTTTCAGCTGTGAAAACCTTATGTTTTCTCTGAGATTTTTCTGAGAAAACCTATTGGTATACACTGTTAATTGCAGACCACGAGGATCCTTTTTAAGTATTGTTTACAATAATGTCCAAGACTCAGATCTTTACAGCCTACTTTTACACAAAGTCTACTTTCACAAAATCCGATTACATTCTTAAAGAGATTAAACCCACTGTTGCGGTGGGAGGAAGACTACGACTGGAAAGTTGTGTAGGGAAGGAACAAGTATATGTTTACAAAAGAAAAAAAATAAATTAGTGTCTACTTTCTGGTTCTGTTTTACTTAAAAATAAAATAAAGCCTTAGTATTTATGAAAATACATTTTTAAATTGGTCACCATGTCATAGAAAACAGCAGAACATTGCTAACCACTATTTTAGGGACTTGGTTTGCTTGCTTATTGAGGAAAAAAAAAAAGCTCTTTTGCATACAAAAATTTCTAAATACCGACTTGAGGATATAGATATATTAATCCTCTATTATGATATGATGTGCTACTGAAGCACAACTTTTTACAAAATATAACTTAGTTGTGTAAATGGAGGGTGGGGGGAACACAGCCAAATCATCAACATATCCTGCTGAGAGTAGTGATATGTGCATTCATTTATGAAAAAAAAGGAGATGGGAAGATCACAGAAAGGCATATAAAGAGAGATGGATCCAGAGCTGTCACTGCTATCTACATTTTTACTCCTTTTGGTCACACGTAGACCAAGTCTGCTGGATGGGGTCTCAATGCAAGGAGTCACCCTACAGGAGAAAGAAAACGAATGAGCAGGAGGTTCCTCAAATGCGGTACAGAGTCTGATCTATCGGCGAACTGAGTTCAGTTTCCCCTTTCTCAGGAAGAGAAAAGGAGATAAGCCAGACCCAGTCCTTTGGTTTTCAATAATGTCAGCATTTCTATGTGACCATAGTAATTAATTATTCATCCCTCATTCACAAATTTATTTAAATTCCTTTTGAACATATTCTTAAGTTGGGCCATAACCCTGAATAAGTTTCTTAATTGTATTACCTGCTAATGAGTAATAATTACTTTTATTTTTGGCCCTAAGAGAGACCCAAGGGACCCCCAAAGGTTGCGGTGGTATGGAATTTGGCGAAATCCCCAATCAACATACCCATATGCTTCACTATGATGCACTATGTTAACGTATCCTTACTCAGTCTCCTTCCTTCTAAAAGTTTCTCCAACATCTTAATAACTTTAGCTATTTTTCTTAGATGTTATTCATTTTAAAAAATGTTTTACTATATATATTTCCTTCTTGAGGTCTGCCAACTGTAATACCTCATAAATGTCCAGCTATAATTGTACTGTGGTTTAGAGCTCAGGATACCTGTTTCCCTCTAGAACTCTTCCTGATGAGGCCCAGAAGATTTTTAGTACTTTGTGCTAGTGTCTTTCACAAAATGACTGGTAGATTATCTTCTCTCTTAACTAAGTTAAACAGATTCAGCTTTCTTTCCCCCCCTGCTATGTGTTTATGCCTGCCTTAAGCATATTTATTATTTTTAATCCCATAAATATTTTTCTGACATTATTTCTGAATGTTTAGTGTTTTTCCTACTAGGAGGTGCCTCATAGCAATGTATCTTTCCATAGTCTATGATAAGGTACAGTTCAAGTCTCTTAGAAATGTACTTGTTTTGAAGTACTAGGAAAATAACTAAAGAAAAATCTATAGCTCTTCATTATGAGGAATAAGAAATGTTAAATGTTGAACAAGACTCTGATATATGTTGAAAAAGAGACAAAAAATAACTGATTTCCCCCCAAATCCTTGGACAATACTAGCAACGAGCTACAATCTATTATTAAACTGTCAAGAAGTCTTGTGATTCAATTTTTCTTTTTATAATTTCAATCACAATGAAGATATATGTTTGAGCCACATCTTTGAAATTCTCCAGGCTTCAGTTTTCTCATTTAAAAATTAAGAGGATTTAACAAGAAATCTTTAAGTTCCTTTAGAACAGATGCTTCTAATCTGAATTTTGAATGAAAATTTAAGATCTTATTCCCTCAAATCTCTTCTTCTGAAAATTATTCAAATAGCAAAAATGATATTTTTAAATATTAACAAGAAAGTGTTCTTACTATTTTAAGCAGTCTTATTTATCTCTAAATTACTTTCAAATATTCTTAAAATATCTTAGGTTTAAGAAACCAAGACAGATATCGCTCTTCCAACTCCCTGGAGTAATGCAAAAGGACGTCTACTTCATTTACATTTTCTTATGGTTATGTTCTGAGGGACCCATCATAAGATGCATTCTACCTCTTTACTAGCTATCATAGATCCACAGAAAGGGGCAGAACATAATATATATACACAGAACTTCCATTATTTTACTTTTATGCAGGCTTGAATGTTTCCAAATGAAAGATGACTTAAAACTTGATCCCCAAACCTGACATTGTGATAAGTCAAAAACTGTTCAAAGCATATGGAGGATTGCGTTAAAATGTAATTCTGAAGAATGTAAAACTGTTTGTAACTTTTGAACTGCAACATGTACACATATATATGGACAAATAACAGAAACACTTGTAAATATTAAAATATCTGATATTTGGTAATGGAATTGTGGGTGTCCTGTAAATGTATCTTAAAATACAGATCATTGTTTTAAAAATAAATATATGAAATATCATACATAATTTGAAAACTGATTTCTATAAATATTTGACACAAGGAGAAGTGAATGAATAAATGGATGGAGGATGGATGGATGCATGTTTATCAAGGCCTGACAGTCTTGCCTTAATTAGGTCTACAGTAGTAAAACTTAGCTTTCAGGCTCATTTTGTTTAGCTAGTACCAAGCAGGACTCATTTCCTATATCCCTGCTGATTTTAAAAAGTTATACTTTCAAGCCTGTCATAATTCTCTCTTGAATAAGAAACCAAGTCACTTCACCAATAACTTATCCATATGCCCATAAAAGAATTCAAACATACTAGCGTGCAAAACAGAGGACTAGAGCAGACCAAGAGATGCCAGTTGGGAAGAAATATCAGAATATATGAGATTGATGGATGAGGAAGCTCAAGCAACAACTTTCTCTGGAAAAAGTAGGTATAAATAGCAGAGAGAATGCTGGTTGTTGAATAAGTGCACACACTAGAAAACAATCTGAAAATTTAATTGTAAAGGTTTGTCAGCAGTGAGGTCTATAGTGGTTTACAGCAAATCCTTTAGTAAAAATTCTCTAACCAACAACCTTTAAATTTTATATACTGTTACTGATCATCTGCTATTTTCTAGGATTTTCAATTGGGTTGAAAGTGTAAGCTTTAGTTTGTTTAAAATCAATAAAAATAAATCAGAGTCTGAGTTTAGCTATAACTAGTTTACAATGAGAAGAATAGCTCTGTGAGAGATAGGCCACTTGTTATGCTCCGCATATAGAGAATTTATATGGGTCTAATATTAAGCCATAGAAAGTTTTTGGATTCACTTTGTTGATATGCGTAGCCTTTGATGAACATTTGTATTAGCCACACACGCTGGTGTAATTAGCTGAAGTAAGAGAAGAGTCAAAAGCAGTGTAGATTTGAGCATTTGATAAGTAATTCTGAAAGGCTCTGTCATATTTCTTGGACTTTATTTAAACGTATTTGCTACTTTGCTGTTCTGATACGGAATTCATCACATGGACAGAATACACTGTATTAGGTGCCACATAGCTAGTTAACTCACTATGCAAATCAGAAAGATGAAGTTTACATCTACCCTATGTTTTTAAGGCAAGGAGAGAAGTTTACTTTTAAAAAGGGTGGTGAAAATGTAAAGCAACTATGGCTTCTCAAGCAGAACTCTGCAGGCCTGGCAATGATGCAGACAGGGCTATGGATGTGGCTTCAAGTAAAAGATAACCAAGAGTCTAATTTTTTTGATAACTTCGGTGTTTGGGGAAATGCTATTAAGTATGGTTTAAGCATGCACAATTACTCCTTTAAACTTAAAGCTGAAGTAAAATTGTTGGCTCTGGGGAGGTATTTTTGACTTAGACCTACAGTTCTGGCTGAGATGGTGTCGGAACCGTGAGGAGAAAGACTTGGCGACATCTATAGCATTAATCCCAGATGCTACTGTGGTGGTAGCTCTTGTGGTTTGGAGTCGTTTCAATGTATGCAAGGGAGGGCTCCCTTTTTGGCAAATGATTTGGAAGGGGAGGGTGATAAAACTGTCTGCATTCATTTTGGGTACAGATAAGAGGCATTTCTCTACAAGAAGTTTTTTAAGGTTGTGGGCCTAACTTGCATTCTAAAAGAATTCAAGTTTAACTAAACCCCAAACTAGTTTTTGAGTATTTCATAGTTACACTACTGTCACATAATATTCGAATGAGACAGCTCTTACTAAACAGACTGCTCACGATTTCTTCTCACTGTGGCCTCTGTAGCTCCGTCCAGGGCCACCTCCTCAGACTTTCACATCTGCCTCCTTCCTTATCTCTGTTTTGGCAACAAGGTTTTGAGAATGAATCTCTCTTCTGTGCTTATATCAAGTAATGGGGGGCTATGTTCAAGCTACTGAATCTAAGGCTTGACTTGGATATTTATTTTTGCAAAACAGTATCTATCAAGTCAGAACCTAGGTAGAAACCTTTTCAAATTCTATATCAGATAGACGAGGTTTGAATCCCTGCCCTACATTCACTAGCTGTTAATAAAACTTAAGAGACTTAGTGTCTTAATCAATCCAAGCTTAGGTTTCCTGGGATTGATACAAAGATTAAATATAGTATAAACATAAAAGCACCTAGCATAATGGCTGGTGTAGAGAGTAATAGGACTTTCTGTTTGTTTGTTTGTTTACCTCTCAATTTTCTTCTACTGCTCTATTACCAAGTGTTGAGAAACCCTGTGGAGGCTTACATGACATCTTACCCTCTATACACATGCACATGCACACACACACACACACACACATTTCCATTGGTAACGCAGAAACATTTGCAATTTAGGAGACAGCATTAGAGCCTAGAGAATTAGAAAAAAGAAAAACTTATCTAAATAAAATTTGATAAGAAGTAAAATTTAAAGTCCATGTATTAATCTATGAATGGCACAGTAGTACCATTTCAAACTCCCCTTTTTTTTTTATTGCAGTACGCGGGCCTCTCACTGTTGTGGCCTCTCCCATTGCGGAACACAGGCTCTGGACGCGCAGGCTCAGCGGCCATGGCTCACGGGCCCAGCCGCTCCACGGCATGTGTGATCTTCCCGGACCGGGGCACGAACCCGTGTCCCCTGCATTGGCAGGAGGACTCCCAACCACTGCGTCACCAAGGAAGCCCTCAAACTCCCATTTTAAAGAGCTTGTAAAACACGCCAGTAAAGATTAATACTTTCACAAATTTCACTTCTATGAAATATGAAGTTATTTACTATGTTAATTAGATATACTGACAACTTTTCTCAGGTTCTTTTAATTTTTTTCAACACTGTCAGTTCAAGGGGCTTCATCTGTCTTAACACTCCATGTTATTAAGAAGCCGAGACTGCAGGTCTTAGTAAGCCTGGCTACTCATTAACTCTTTCAGCAAATCATATCCCAAACCCTAGGGTAGTCACTGGGTAGTGCACACATAAGTAAATCTGTTCACCACTAGAGCAGCACGTGGCTTTGGCAGACAATAAACTAGTCTCCAAGTCAGAATAAAATAAGTCCTAAGGATCTGAGCAAGCGATTGCTGTAGGACCACAACAGAGGTAGTAATAAATGTTAATGGGAAATGGAAAGGAGCAATCAAGAAATTTTTCATGAGGAGTGTAACACTGACAAGGATATGGAAATACAGATGAGTGAGATTTTTGATAAACAGAAAGGTGCAAGCATAAGAAAGGGTATTCTGGACTTGGAAACTAGATGAACAACGACAGAGAAATATAAAGGTATGTATCAGTTTGATTAGCTTAAGCAGAGTACGATGTTGTGGTGGGAAATGAGACCTGAAAGGTAGGCTGAGGACAGATCAATGCAGGACTGATTGGGGACAGAAAAGAGACAGAAATGCACTGTTCTCTGAATACAAATCAAGTGAAGATAGTCAATCGCTAAGTCAGTTTTTTTCATGCTGAACGAGAATCATAATTTTCAATTATTTATTGATTTTTATTGTCTAAAATGCCATATTAGATACTGTACTAGAAATACATTGTGGGGAAATACATTGCTGCATGAGAAATTACCCCTGACTTTAAGATACTCATCGGAGTTAAGAAATGTACTGGAGCAGACAGGCAAGGCAGAAGAGAAGAAAGGGCTTTAACAAGTACAAACATAGGAATGCAGAAGAGTGAGAGGTTCACGTGGACAGGGTTGACACAGGTCAACGGAAAGCATCAAGGAATAAATAATATTTAAGCTCAATCTTGGAGAAAAAACTGGATTTTGATCATTAAAGACAGGAAATGGAAGACATCCCAGGGAAACAGAGGAGCACGCAAAAGATATAGGAGAGTAACATTTGGTCCAATTTAAGGAAAACAAGAACACAGCAGAGAAAATCAACTGCTTCTACCAAGGGAGGGACAAAAATGGGTAGAAGGCGGATAGTAGGTAGGATGAACTTGGAGTCTGACTGGATTTATACATTGGGGAAAGATGATAAAATGTCTTATGTACCATGAAAAAAATATTCAGTAGGCTATATAAAGCCATAGGAAGGCATGAGAAGCAAAGTGCCATAACCAGACTGATCTAATAATGAGAAACCTCTGGCAGCAGTACGAAAACCAAACAGATATTCATCCATTCATCCATCTATTCATCCAATAAGTAGAGACCCAACTTCTACTATATGCCAAGAACTGAGCCAGGTTTGGGAATACAATGAACAAACAAAATAGGCTCTGACCTCAAAGACAGGTGTTAATCAAATAACCACATAAATAATGCATAATAAAATCCAGTGATAAGTGCCATGAATGATCTTTACAAAGGGATTTCATTTGGTTTTCAGTATTCAGGAAAGCTCCCTGAAGAAAGGAAGCTTTAAGTTAAAATCTGAAAGATGGATAGGAATTAGTCTGATACGCGTTTATGTTTATTTGGGAGGGAGGCTGTAGGAGTCAGGAAGAAAACACTCTAAGCAGAAGGAAGAGCTTGTATAGGAAAGAATGGTACAAGACTGAGCCCGTGCTCTAGAGCCCGCACACCACAACTACTGAGCCTGCGTGCTACAACTACTGAGCCTGCACGCCACAACTACTGAGCCTGCGCTCTAGAGCCCGCGCGCCACAACTACTGAGCCTGCACTCTAGAGCCCATGCATCACAACTACTGAGCCCGCGCTCTAGAGCCCGCGCGCCACAACTACTGAGCCCACGCTCTAGAGCCCGCGTGCCACAACTACTTAAGCCCGGGTGCCTAGAGCAACAAGAGAGGCCACCGCAATGAGAAGCTCTGCAACAAGAGAGGCCACCGCAGTGAGAAGCCTGGGCACCACAACGAAGAGTAACGCCTGCTCGCTGCAAATAGAGAAAGCCCGCATACAGCAATGAAGACCCAACACAGCCAAAATATCAAGGAATGGTAAAGAACGAAACTGTGAGGTAAACTGGAACTAAGAGAGCATGGGAATTTAGGATTAGCAGAGGCAAACTATTATATATTGGATGGATAAACAACAAGGTCCAATTGTATAGCACAGTGAACTATGTTCAGTATACTGAGTACTTCAATATCCTGTGGCAAACCATAATGGAAAAGAATATGAAAAAGAATATATATATATATATATATATATAATTGAGTCACTTTGCTGTACAGAAGAAATTAACACAACAGTGTAAATCAACTACTATACCGCAATACAATTTAAAAAAAAAAAGAGAGCAATGGGGAGAGCAGAGTGAGATTAGAGACACTAGCCATGCAGGGAGCCAAGAGAGAATTTGGTGTTTGTTTCTAACATTTAAAAAAGTTACTGAAAATTTATTTCATTTGCAAGGCAGTTCATGAAATGGTCCTATCTTCAATACTGTGTAGAAATTCTCTACATTTTAACTGTAAACTCCTCAAAGCTAAGAATTATCTATAGTAAATTCATACTCCCTAATAAAGAATAATGTGCAACTGTTATAACTATGATGTGATAAGGACAGCAAAACTTTATGTTTTCCAAACAGAAAAAGTTTTAATAGCTTCATGTTTTAGTAACCCAACACATCAAAGATAACTAATGGCCATAATATCTTTCACATCATAATTACTTTCATTTCATTACTTTAATACTCTATGTTTCATAAAATTATTAGAGATCTGAAATATTTTCCTTCAACATATCATGGCAGAAAGAAAGAAGAGAGAGAGGGAGAGAGAGAGAGAGAGAGAGGGAAGGAGGGAGGAAGAGTTGTAGTGATTCCATTTGCACACTTTTGAAATTGTTATTGCACCCTAAAGAACAAAACACCTGCTTCCTTTTTATCACCATTTCATCAACATGCCAATTTATAAAATTAAGTTGAGATTGACCTCTTATGATAAAGACAGAGCTGAAACTTTCCAGTCATGGATGTTTCCTACATTTCCATGCATCTCAATTAAAATATAAACTTTTTACTTTGGTTTTTAAATATCTTTCTAGAAACTTAGCACTTTGTGAAGGTCACCGGCAGTGAGCGTTTTTTTTTTTTTTTTTTTTTTTTTGCAGTACACGGGCCTCTCACTGTTGTGGCCTCTCCGGCTGTGGAGCACAGGCTCCGGATGTGCAGGCTCAGCGGCCACGGCTCACGGGTCCAGCCGCTCCGCGGCATGTGGGATCTTCCCGGACCGGGGCACGAACCCGCGTCCCCTGCATCGGCAGGCGGACTCTCAACCACTGCGCCACCAGGGAAGCCCTGGCAGTGAGCTTTGAGGTGACCACAGAATTAAGAATAAGGGTGAGCTGCTTAGAAAGTCCAGAAAGCACTGAATCAGAAAAGAAAGTTTCTCCTTTCTTGTTTTTCAGCTGGTCAGCTTTTCTCTTTTAATCTAATATATTCTGGTGGAATGCTGCATATGACATAGTATATTCTGTCATAGTGACCTTTCTTCCTTTTGAAAACTTGGCTTATAGCTTCAAAATACATATATATTTCCATTTATAAAGGCAACAATGGAAGAAGGAAGACACAAGAGACAGCTCTGATTCTCTAAGCCTTACACTCAGGACATTTGAATTTGTGGTCCGGCAACCCAAGAGGCAGAGTGGAACGGAAGCAGGTCACAGGGCATGACAGCGCAAAAGAGAAAAGATGTAAAGAGAAACAGTCATTTTAGGTGTCTAAGAGAGGCCAAGTGAACACTGGGGATAGAGAAGAGCTTTATTAAAATCTCGTATGTGCAAAATCCAAACACAAAATCTTCCAAGGATTTAGACTTCACTTGCTACACTCTTTCATCAAGTAAGTGAAGTATTTACTGAGCTTGTTTTACATCTTGGATTCTGTGTTAACTGATGAGAACTGAAAGAAGAATAACCCAGTGTCCTCAAAAAGCTCACAAGAGTTTGAGGGGGAAAGACATATAAAAAGATAATTTTAATACAGTGTAACATGCATATACAGTATTTTTGTAAGAACAAGGAGGAAGGACACCTAACTTGGTTGGGAAGAACTGCTTGGGATTGTTTCTGAAAGAGAGAATGCTGGAAATTTAAATAGAATGAGGAGAGGTAATTTTTTTCCAAGTGGGTGATGGAATGAACAAAGGCAGATTCTATGGCAATGATCAGTATGTAGTGTAGGGAACTATAAACAGGATTTTGGGAGATGAAGTTCCACATCAGGGAGTGTGAAGACATTAGGCTGGTGAATAACTGGGCATTAAAGCAATATGGGATGTCGTGTTAAATAGCCGGGTTTTATCCTGAAGGTAGCAGTAAACAATTGAAGGTTTTCTTAAGCAAGGAAGTAATATGACCACAACTGTGGTCACACACACACACACACACACACACACACACACACACATATATATATACACACACGTTTATGAAGACCCAAAACAGAAGCAGCAGGACCAGTTATGAAAGCATTGCCATTGTCCAGGTGAGACATGAACGTTCAAACTAGTGGAGTGGTGACACTAGAATATGCCAGAATTTGGTACTGGATTGTATAGTTATGGACAATCATTAAAGAAACTGCATAGGGCAGTGGTTGGGAGACCACCTGCCGATGAAGGGGACACGGGTTCGTGTCCCGGTCCGGGAAGATCCCACATGCCACGGAGCGGCTGGGCCCGTGAGCCATGGCCGCTGAGCCTGCGCGTCTGGAGCCTGTGCTCCACAACAGGAGAGGCCACAACAGTGAGAGGCCCGCGTAGCGCAAAAAAAAAAAAAAAAAAAAAAAAAAAAAAAAAAAGAAACTGCATAATCAAAGATGACTCCCAGCCTTCTAGAACTTAGAAGATTTTAGAAGAGAAACAACTTAGGCGAAGGATAAAATGTTCAATTTTGTAAGTGGTCCATTTAGAATACCTACTACCATTAAGGGAAGATGCCCCCACAATAGCAATAATTAAATGAGAATGAAGCTTTGGAGAGAGGTCATAGCTTCAAAATAGAAGAGTACTGGTGACTGTAACATGGTGGCTGAAACCTTGACAGTGGATGAAATCACCTGTGTCAATGACCAAAGAAAAGCAGTAGACTGAGGACAGTGCCTTGGGAGAGGATCAGAATTTAATGGATTGGCAGAAAAAGAAGAGCCACTAAAGGAGACAGAAAACAAACAGCCAGAGGTATATGAAGAATACTGGGAGATGCAAGTGTTCTGAAAGCAGAGAGTGAAGCGATCCAAGGAGGGCCCTCCAAAACAGATCTGCTCCAAAAGTGAATGCTTTCTAATACCTTACTGTTAATGCTTTTAAAAAATGACAATGTTAATAATAAGCAAATATCTCTTGTTCACAAATTCCTTTCGATTCTTCTAATTTTATTTCTTTATTTTCTTATTCCCATCCTCCTCATACTATTGTGCTATTGAGGGGTAAATGGAACATGATTACCCACTTGTAACAACACAGCAACTAAACAAGAACAAGGAAGGTGGTGGGGAGTAGGGAGGTATACGTGGGCGCTTTAACCCTTTTCAGTTGAGATACCTCCAAGTTATATGTGGAAAGTAAGCCATGTGTGGACTTTGTTCCCTTTATTTCAGGTTTGATTATTCAGTTTGCGGTTTATCCCCATTCTTCACTTTTCTTTCCTTCTTATGCTCACTCTTAAGCAATTCTGCAGTTTGTTGGCACTTCTTTAGGGGCAAGTGGGGAATAAAAAATAAATTCAATTCAAGCAATATACTTATGTAAATGGTGCTTATATTTTTATATGGAAACTCAAAGCCAGATATTCAAAATGAGTATCACATTTGTTTTGACTGCTGACCCAAAGCAGACCACCACCACTACTCCTTCTAGAAGTAGCCAAGCATAACAAGAAACATAAGCAACCAAAAAACCACACATAAAACAAATCCAAAGGAATGTATGCAGAAGCTAAATAAACAGTGGAGGTCACCAAACACATGCACTGTCAAGAAAAGGGGAATGAAATCTATGGAAAAAGAGAAACCACCTGCCAATTTCAAATAATTCAACTCCAAGAACTGACTGTGGTGAGCCTACTTGCTGATCCCAGACAGTCACCACTCAGACTTTCTGTGCTTTGAACATTAGCAATAACAATCTCAAATTTCATGCAGTGCAGAGCTTAGCACACAGGTGTTAAATCACAATTTCAATTTAGAAAGTGTCCTTGCCCTATTTAGAAAACAGTGAGCTGTTTGTGATGTTTCAAATTTGGAGAAAGCAAAAAGAAAATCTTAAGCTTGAGTCTTAGTGCAATGCATGTCAACTATATCGATTTTGTCGAATTATGTCTGAAATCCATAGTAACTCATTATCTGGCAACTATCCCTATAATATGGAAAGAAGTAAGACTCTGACTAGAGTTTTGCAGGAGTTTCAACATCTTATAATTTTTCAGGGATACCTGAAGTTTACAAACCCAAGGCAGGGCCCAGGACTAAAGCCACCTACTAAATCAAGACCAGCATCAGGGAAGCTCTAGGGTATAATGGTATATGTAAGTTTTTAACTGGGGAGCAAAATTCCAGACTTCAAAGATATATAAGAATCTCTAATAACAGTTCAGGCAAAGTCTGAAGAACCAAGCTGAGGTGGTGTGAGGTCTTGGCAAACATGTAGGCATAGCAACAGAAATCTGGGCAGCTGTTGATACCACAGACTTCTAAGCAAAGAGGGATTTTGCTCTTAGAATGCTGCTGGACCATAGCTGCTTGAAGCTACTCATCTGACTGCATTCCTGCAGACCGAAGTCTCAGAGGTAGAGATTCATGAGAATAAGAGACAAGAGGAAGCCAAGGCCCAAGAGTTTGCTGGGTAGACAAACTTCCAGGATAACTTGGCAAATGGGTCTATAGTAGAGTTCTAGTTACATAAACTGGGCACATGTGAGGAATTTAGTTTTGGTAACCACTGGTGAGCTGAGATCTAGGAAGGAAGACAGTGGTTTACACAAGAAATTTAAGTCCCAGTCCAGATGAGGGTTGCAATAACTATGATTTGGGTATGATTAGAGTCTAAAAGCTAATGCTTCCTGGGTCAGCCTATCAGGGATGGTTCTTTCTCAGGCTTGGCAGTGGGCCACAATGGATAGGGGAAAAGGTAGTGACTATTAGAAAAACCAAAGTGCTCTCTTCTTCCAATACTGCCATTAGATCAGGAGCCATTAAAGGGATCAGCCGTGAAGAACAAGGGAAAACAAGAGGGTAAGATGAAGCTAGGCAACTCAGCTGACAACACCTCCTTCCTGCAAATGTACTAATCATCTTCAAGACTTTGCTATAGAAAATGTGATCCTAAGATTGTAAAGATCTCTCTGGTTAGATAGTCCAGCCCTCTCTGTGCCATTTGAAACTGCTCCACAAGCATCTCCGTTAATCAAATATTCAAGGTTTGATGGAACACCAAAAGTGACAGAGACCTCACTACTGTAAGAGGCAGTCGACTCACTCTTTGGAATGCTCTGCTAAAACACTCTCCCTTAAAGTGAGCACAACTCTCTTTGAGGCTTAGACCTTATTACTACTCATTCTATCCCTTAAAATCAAATAAAATAGGCTAATCCCTCTGATAGGTTCCTTTGCATACTAGTCACTATTTTATGAATGCCTTCCAATTTGTCTAAATTCCTCTTAAAATCTGTTAATTAGGCATGAAATGCCAATCTAGAGAGCAAAGGTTAGAATGGTAATCGTGCCTCTACTATCCTTGATATAAAACAAATTAGATTGTCCTCCCGGCCATGTGATATTGATAACTTAACTAAATCAACTACAGCCTCCACATCTTTTAAGACAGTATAGATAGGAGAGGGGTCGGTTTTTTTAAAAAAATAATATAATTTAATGATTGAAATTTGGGGCATATAGAAAATAAGAAAATTTAAGTCTTGTATAATTCCGGCAGGGCCTAGGCATGGAAAATGATTACTGAAAAAAAGTGGCATAGGAGACCTAACACTCATGACAAAAAACTAGAAGAAAACAATCATATTTTTAAATAACATAGAGCAGGGGCTGGAGATGGCTGACTAAAAAGTGGCACAAGGAAATTCTTGAGGGTGACAGCACTGTTCTATAACTTGAGTGAAGAGTTTGTAATTGTGGTGGTGGCTACAGGTTGGCACACATTTGTCAGAATTCACAGGCCTGCACAGTAAAAAGGGTAAGCTTTAATGTGTGTTAATAACACATCAATTAAAAAAATTATAATCTGTAAGAAAATATATGCATTAGGATGCCAACTTTGTAGAAAAAGTTATATCCAAAAGTATTAACAGGAGTTATTTCTGGGAAGTATGCTTATGGATTTACTGAAAGACATTTCAATTAGAAGTAAGCATTTTGGTTGAAAGGTCATACATAATCAAGACTGTGAAAGCCATACTGAGATCATGTGAATGCAGAAATGAGCAGAAAACCACTGGAATTTCAAAGGAGATCAATTCAGTTCAAAGGGAAAAACAATGGAAAAAAGAGAGATGTATATATTGCGTATATGTTTGTGGGTGTAAGGGGAGAAGTTTCCACTTGTATTTTAGCCCATGAATATTTTTATTCTTCTTGAATTGGCTTATATGCAAAAGAGGTTGTTCATCAATAATCAATGCCACTGATAAAAATGGTGAAAAGGAAAAAAAAAAAAAAAAACAAGGGAAAAACCAGAATTCTTTATTGTGCAAATAGAGCCCACCCTTCAGCTAATCAGTACTCTTTGGGATTGGTTGTTCAACTAATTATGATCCATCCAACAGCATTATCATCTTCTCCCTATTTCTCTATCTTATCAGGCTATCATGAGGAAACCCTGTCAACAGCTTTACATATAAGGCATCTACCACATTTTTCTTTTTCTCTATCAAAAAATACAATACAGTGAGTTGGACCAGAGTTTTTCTCTGTGAACTCATGGCTGCTTCCAGTGAGCATTGCTTCCCTTTATAAGAGCTCATAAATCATCCCTTTAATTATTTGTTCTAGTCACAATACTATAGCTTCGAGAACTCACCTACTTTTCTGTATATCTCCTCTTCCCCTCCCCCCGACTTCCTCTTTAAATGGGAATCTCCAGAGCCACTCTTTGGACAAGTCTTTGGGCAAAATTTTCACTCTCCACATTTACTAAAATATTCCAGACGGCAGTTCACAAACTTTGTTTCCAAATTTCATCAACGTAAGAGGTATACAATTTGTTCATGCCAGGTTTGGGAGCAAGGAGCTGCTTTTCAACAATCCTTTCCCTAATGTGGATTCTAATTCCTTTTTAATAGTGTTTGTTTAGTACTTTTCAACCCCAAGATCATTCTTCTTGATTAAAAAAATACAGTCAAAATAGAGGCTAAGTTGTTTTTGTTTTTTTAGTCTTTGATTAAGTCTCAAGCAGCACATCTATCATGGCCTTGTTCTTTCTTATTACTCTGAATATAAGGACATTTGTATTAAAACTACATTTGCAGCATGCGTACTGTATTTTTAGCTAAGCCTTCATGTTCTCAGGAGTGAAGTGGTTTGTGGGAGAGATTATGGGACAGGGCTACTCTCCCCACTCAATAAGCTACGTAAGTCAAACAGCACTGATTGTATTAAACATGAGGATTTATATTTTCACTCCATGTTTACTTAGAAAAATGTAAATCAGTTAAATTTTCCATAAAATTAGTACAAATAAAATGAGAAAAATGAGTAGGTCATATATTTCAATTTTAAGTGTTGCATCACTTATAATTAAATATATTTTTAAGTGTTCTGGATCTGTACTGTCTAACGTGGTAGCCACTAGCCATATGAGGCTATTGAAGTGTAAGTTCCTGATAAACTAAACACACTAAAAAATTCAGTTCCTCACTGCAACTGGCCACACTTCAGGTTCTCAATAGCCACACGTGGCTAGACTGTGCTTGACAGTACAGTACAGAACATTTTCGTCACCACAGAAAGTCCTTTTGCAGAGCACTGATCTATACAAAATGTGATGCCTAATTGGCTTTTTCAAATCTACATTTCTCTCTTATGAAATTAGTACACATGCCAGTCACTGATTTAGGAAGTGATTATATTAACGACTATGCGTATATTGCCTCTTGAATGAACTACTTGCAAGTTATAATGAAATGTATTGATTTGCTCTCATATCAATTGATTAAAAAAAAGACAACTCATAAATGTAAATAGATTATAACGCTTCAGATCACAGAACCTAGTGATAATGGTTAATCTCAATTCCCAAGATGTTTACTGCAAAACTTACCTTATTAGCATATCAGCAGTACATTTTAGTAGTATCTGGCAACCAGTTACTGTTATTGAGAAAGCTATGGGAATCAACTAGGAATGCGTATGTCTGATTTCAACTCAAAAGGAAAAATATCAGCTCAAGGACTAGCCCGTAAAAAGATAATACACTGAAAAGAGGTGTCCCAGCACCAATTCTTTTTCTGTCTTCTAGTGTTTGCCCTCTTAGACAATCCTGACATGCACAAATAGAAACCATAGTGAGCCTCTGAGTAGTTGGTGACTTTTTTTTCTGAGCCAGAACTGTTTTTAATAGATCTGCAAAGGATATAAAGGAAACTGGCTAAAGTCATGTTAATAAAATGGAGGGAGGAAGTTAAAAGACTCTAAAAAGGAGATTGAGGGAAAACTTTTCATGTATGGGAAAACTAAGGAAAGAGAACAAGGAAAAAATGATGAACAATTAATGTATATAACTGGTGTTTTTCATAGCATAAGAAAATAATCTAGTCCAATTTTTCACTTAAACAAATAAGAAGACACTGATGCTAAAAATGATTATATGATTTTCCCAAGATTACTTCTCTTTTCCAAGGATAATTAGTATATGAAAATCTAAGACCCAGTGAAATGTATCCTTGTCAATATTCTTACCCTCTCCACAATAACCCAACTGGCTTTGCCAGTTTCACTCAAGTGTCAGATAACACATTTTCATGGTATTTGAAAAAAGACAAATATGCATTTACTTTAAAACACAAAAGCCTGAGAATCACAGTCCAGTTAGGCTAACTACTGGATGATTCCTGTTTTGAATTGTTTTATACATTCCAGAAAAATCAAGTTTTTGAGTAATGGTTTATGGAGGTGTACACCAGATAAATCTGACTAAACAAGTCTAACTCACTCACTTAAGTAACCTTATAAATTCCTAGAGAGCCATGACTTTTCCTTATTCCTCTTTGGATACCCAGGGCCTGACACAGTGTTTGGCACATTGTAGGAGTTCAATCAACATTTAATGAATAAATAAATGCAATCCTCACTGCTAAACTGTAAAAATGAGGCAAACAACCACACAAGAAAAAAACAATCACACACATCCTTTGAAATTAGTTACAAAATTATGCTAAAGACACGAATGGCTGCTCACAAGTGTAGAAAGGAGGTTTCTAGCCAGTGTTTTTTTCTTTTTCTTTTTTTTAATAACTAATTTAGACAACCCAATGAAGACTTGAAAACTGCTCATTCAGAAATCTAAAATAATATTAAAATATTGGGAATAATATGAGTCAAGTAAAAACTCAAAGGAAAAATGTCTGGACCAGAAATAAAGAAATATGGCCTCTTTTGACTGTAATAATTTGCCAATTTAACCTTTCTGTCAGTTTTCTTCCTTGTATTATGAGAATAGGATTATCTGGCGGACTGTCCCCAGAGGTTTTCATTTTGATACACAATGTTATGGAGGCAGGTTGTCGCCAGAGATGGTTCCCAGTGGTCCCTCCTCTTCCTGCTCGTGCAAGCTGCTTCTCCATCAAAGGGAGTCTATCCCGCTCTTTTCAAGGGCACTAGCCTCATGACTTGCCTTGACCAATAGAAAGTGGAGGAGGTGCGGGCCAGTTTCCAGCCCAGCCTTTAAGAGAATTTGCTGCTTTTGCCTTTGAGTAGCCAGCTGCCACGCTGAGTGGAAGGTCCGACTAGTTGGGGAACAGTGAGAGACAACTCGGGGAGACAGAGGCCACAGAGGAGCACTGAGAAGTCAGATATGTGGTTGAGAAGTCAGACATGTGGTCGCAGCTTTCTTGGAAGTTCAAGCTCAGCCCCCTGGCCAGATGAAGGCAGCCAGCTGCGTGAGTGACGGGGGAGCAGAGGAGCCGCTTAGCCAACGTCTCCCCCTCCTCTTCTCCAACCCACAGAATCACGAGAAATAAATTACTGTTGCTTTAAGCCACTAAATTTAGCATGGTTAGTTATAAAGCCATAGACAGCTGTTGGGTTGGCCAAAAAGTCCGTGCGGGTTTGTCCATAAGTGCTTATGTGAAACCCGAATGAACTTTTGGGCCAACCCAATAAAATAGATGTGAACCTTTGGAAGAGTCAAACAATTCAGAAAAATACCAGAAGTTTTCTGAAAATGCAAATAAATGCAAAACTCAAGATAAAGGATCATGGTTAAGCAACTGTAAACAATTGGAAATGCTCTGAAATACGATTTAAAATACTACTACAACATTGGCTTTTTAAATAATTTAATTCCTGTTGAAAATTAGTCAAGGGATGATTCTCAAAATCTCCCCCCGCCACCACCACACTGGCTTCCGGAAATTCATTTCAGATGATGTTTACATGAGTATACTCAAGATTATGCAAATTCTTACAATGGTAGTTAAAGAAAGTACACTGAAACACAAGAGGTTGCCTACATCAATTCTAATTTATCTATATATATATATAAAACCATACCTATTCGTTACTGCATCATTAACAACACATTCCCTTTCTTAGTATCAAATTAAGCCACATGTCACAGATGAGCAAGGCTAATGATATGTTCAGACATTTTAGTTAAGATTGTTTTGCCATTCAGCTGAAGTTGGAAAGGTGACCTTGAGTTTTGTTTTGGATTTATTTTCCTTTGATTTAAATACCTTTTAGCATTGTCATTATTACTTCCCCTATTTTTGAAAGCTTCTTTTGTTCCTCAATGTATTTGGAAATGGAGAGCAGAATTCACTTGCCTTATAAAATTGTCATCTTTCCAGTAATTTGAAATGAGAAAATATTTTAATATAATTTGATCTAATGCTATATAAAACAAGGCAAAGAGTTAAGATTTTTAAATATATGTACACTATTTAGGAATATAAGTAGCAGGTTTTTTTGCAAATTATGACTTCTCTATGTAAATGAAGCTACGTTTTATAAAAAAGACCTGATGAGAAAGAGAGAGATTGAGAAGAAACATGATATTCATAAAAGGAGCTTATGCTTTTATTCTAATCAGGAGGAAAAATTGTTTACTTTTTTCAAAATACAAACTCATGGGCTTCCCTGGTGGCGCAGTGGTTGGGAGTCCACCTGCCGATGCAGGGGACGCGGGTTCGTGCCCTGGTCCGGGAGGATCCCACATGCCGCAGGGCAGCTGGGCCCGTGGGCCGTGGCCACTGGGCCTGCGCATCCGGAGCCTGTGCTCCGCGACGAGAGAGGCCACGGTGGTGGGAGGCCCGCGTACCGGGAAAAAAAAAAACTCATAAAGCCCTTTTCACATACAGAATATGGAGAGTATACGGGGTCTTAATCCAGATATTTAAAATTACAGATTCATAGCACTTTATGAAAATATTTCATGTAAATATTTTATATAAAAATTTCTATAAATCAATTCATAAATTTTAAAAAGCAGAGAACTTTACCTTTAGAGGAATACTGTGGTTAAATTTTGGAGAAATGAATATTCCTTTTTTAAAAAAATGGTGTTAATCTACAACTAATTTATGCATTTTTAATATTTAATGTCACATGTTAATTTCCTTAAAATCAATCACCGTGATACACAAGATCATACCTTAACAAAAATTTTAGAGGTAGACTATTTAAATAGAAAAGTTTAAAAAGAAGCATTGAAAATCTGTAATGTGTTAGGCCCAAGGCACCCAGTTTTTATGTTTTCTTTTTTTTAACCTCACAATTCTTGGTGGTAAATAACATCACCACCAATTAGAAAGATTAGAACACAAAAATTTAAAAAGATTTGTGGTAAAGTACCCAAGATAACGAAGTTAGTAAGTGTCCAGAGTTGAGTTTTCAACAAAAGTCAGTCTGATTATAGTACCCATAGTATTCTCATTGTTGTACAGTGCCTGGGGTTAATGATTTAAAAACTGTACTTCATTACCTCTCACAGCTTCATAGCATGCCCTTCCCACCTCTTTGTGATCTAGCATCATGCCACCTCCCCATTCTTATCAATTCTCTAACCTAACCCCTCCTCCCCTTCCTTCCCCAAACCTCATCCCACACTCTAGTGGATTAGAGATGGGTGAAGGGATAATTTCGATAGAAGTGGTAAATGCGATGATAGAGATACATTCTGTGTACTCTTGGAGAAAATGGCATAACTTTTTTGGGGGGAGAGGGGTGAGAGTGAAGACAGGGCTTTCAGGTAAAGCTGATCTGGTTCTTCATGGATTGAAAGATGAGGAGGGGTTAGTGAGGTGGGCATTTCAGGCATACAGCCAAGCATATACAGAGCACAAAATGGCATGGTGTATACAACAAAATACATTTCCGATATTAATGGAATATAAAATCCACTCTACCACAGTGGGGTGAGAGAGACAGGCAGACATGGAGGGTCTTATGTGCTGAGGGAAAGACTATGGATTTATTACTAAACAATGGGAAACTGTTAAGAAGTTTGTAAGAGAAAGAGTGGACAGATTGGATTTATTTTACATGAATCATCATGAAGCAGTATGGAGAATGAATTGTGGGTAAGGAAGGGGTGTTGGTAGCAAAGGTGAAGACAAGGAGACAGTTAATGGTAGAAGTAACTGTCTGATCAAGAGATATGCCTTAACTACTTCTAGGGCAAGCTCGGTGAGAGGGGGGGCAGCGTGTAGAGAGGAGGGTAATGGAACTTGTCCATATGGTACCTTGTCCAAAGTTCAAAAAGCACTTCTTCAATGAGACACTTTACTTTCCTCTGTTGGAAAACTGTTACAATATATTGACACTTTTGTAAATACAAGACACTTTACTAACAGTGCCTGAAAATCATTAATAAATTACATTCACAGTCCCATGGGTAAGGTGTCCTTGTGCAGTCCACAACCTGCATGATGGCAAACAGTTCTAGCTATGGTTAGGAAAGGACAGTGTTTATGAATGGTAAATAGGGTGGTGTGAAAGAATGACCAGAGTTGATTTTGGTTACCAGATTGGATGCTGTTATAAACTGAGCTGAAGAATCTAGGAAGAGAAAAACATATTGAGGGTAGGAAGAGATTTTAATGAACTGAGTTTGGGGCTCAGGAAGCTTAAAATTCCTAGGGAGTATCATAATGAAAGGTTTACTAGACTTTGGAGATGTACATCTGGAACTCAGGGGAAAGGTCAGAGTAAAGTAGGAGTTATGACGAGAAGGTTACCCAGAGATACATCATGGAATGAGAAGAATAGCAGAAGAAGGGAGTAACATTAGGGAACTGTCAACATTAAAGACCGATTAGGAAAAAGATACAAAGAGACAAAGAATACTCAGAGAGGCAAAAATCAGGGACAAATGCTACCAAAGAAAGGAAGGGACAAGAGACTCACCGGGTGTCAAGGCACCAGGAAAAGTCCATTTTAAAGAGACCAATGGAAAGTAGCTTTCTTACTCAAATTTAAATCCCTGGCATCTGACACAGGTCTCACCATCTAAAAAGTGCTCGATGTTTGCTGAAGGAATATAACACCCTGTTTCATGCCATTTTGCTTTTGAAAAGAGGGTGGCAATGTGATGGAGGAGAAAGGAGCTGGGCAGAAAAAAACCCCTATTTCCTAAACACCTACAATGTACCAGATTCTGCAGTAGGAGACTTCACTTGCTGTTTCAGTGTGAAGGGATAATATCCATATTACACTCACAGTAAATTAAAAAGTCAGAGGACTTAAGTGTAAATTAACCACTCAGCCAATAACTAAGCACGATTTAGCCCCAATGCCTATTTCTAAAGCTGGGGTCCCTGGTTCTCTCCCAGCTCTGTCACTGACTAGCTTCTGACAAAATGGCAATTTCTTAATTATAAGAAATTTGTAAGAATTTGGAATAGATGATCTCCAACATCGCTTCATATTCAAAGCTGCAGTTTTCTTTGTATTGATTATAGTTAACATCCCTGACGTGTACTTTCCCTCGGCCAGACTTCAAATCCCCCAAGGGAATTTGGGCTTAGTTTTCTTCTTCTGGAACTATTTCAGAGAGTTCTAAAGATAACAGAAGCTAAATATTTATTTTTAATAAATGGGCAAGTATTTTTTAAAGCAATCTGTTTATTAAACAGTTTAATTCGCTCAAGAACTATTATAAGAGAAGGCAGTTAACATAAGTCTCTTAGACTTACAAAACGGCAAAGGCTTTTAACACTTTTCCAGAGTTATCAGACAACGAACATGCCTACTTTCTGTGACGAAGAAGTAGAAACCAAGCAAAAATGCCAAAGTCATTTATTAAGGATCATTTAAAAGCTCTTCATACTCAGATCAGCAAGATGACACACATTGTAGACTACTTAAATAGTATCTTGATTCATACCTTTGCCTTCAACTACACCTTTCAAAAATTTGAGAGGTAAAATGCCTTCACTGTGAAAGACTAGAAAGCAGGCTTTATCTAAGACTTAACTGATCATCTTAAAGAGACACTGCTCGTGGGCTTCCCTGGTGGCGCAGTGGTTGAGAGTCCGCCTGCTGATGCAGGGGACACGGGTTCGTGCCCCGGTCCGGGAAGATCCCACATGCCACGGAGTGGCTGGGCCTGTGAGCCATGGCCGCTGAGCCTGCGCGTCCGGAGCCTGTGCTCCGCAACGGGAGAGGCCACAACAGTGAGAGGCCTGCGTACCGCAAAAAATAAAAAAGAGACACTGCTCCAGATTTGAAAGTAAGCATAACTTTCTTAGAGAAGTCCCTGGAATAGATCATGCTAACCAATCAATTTTCAAACCTCTAATAAAGATAACATGAGTCACCCTCTTCTGGATTTCATGAAGCACATCATAATAAGTTTTTTCTATGACAGAGAAATGCATTTACAAATGTCCTGGAGTTGGGAAACATACCCAGATGTGCGTGAATTCTTTTATTCAACTTTATCTGATTGTCTTGCCACTAAGATTTTTTTTTAAGCAGTATGTGGCTAATACGGTGAGCCACTGGTTTGAATCAGTGGGTCACTGTCAAACTGAAGAGGCTCATAGGGTGGTGTCTGAAGAAAGAAGTTCAAGTGGGATACTGGCAATATCCATTTAAAGAAAAATGAAAAAGGAGAAATATATCACAAAGGCTAACAGCCAGGAAGAAACCAAAACGATGTGACCTGTATGTAAATATGACAATATGGTATTAAAATTTACCTATGATTATTGTATATATGGAGAGAATACCAAATATCAACACCAAGAAATGTCCCATCTACTATGGTTTGTAATAACTAAACCCTTATAGGACACAATATTTGCCTGAGAACTTTATTTATATGAAGGATATCTGAAAAAAAATTAGAATTTAGACTATCAAAAAGAACCAGAGATGAGTGAAGTTGCAATGGGGTTAGGAAAAAAAAAAAAAAAAAAGTGTAAGGAACTCAGATTTTAGTTATGGAAGAGAAATATGGAAGGCAGAAGGTTAACAATTGCACTTAAATGTATTATCCTGCATTAAAAAATCAGGTATAACCTAGCTATAACACTACAAATCAATGGCAAATATACAGCCAGAATTAAGGTTCAGAATTTAACAAAGCAGGAATAAAAGTTTTCCTAGAGAAAAGACTTAGGATTCGCTCAGATAATGACTGAATTCTAATTATTAGACTTATATAATAAATTGCTTGTTTAATGTTGCCATGTGGATTTTATACAGATATTTCATGTCCAAACTGAAAGCTTGATTGCCCCCCAAACACACCTCTCTTGCTACCATCTTGCTCCTGATAGCTCCTAATCATCTTTCTGTCTTAGCTTAAATGTCATTTTCTCACCTTCACCTTATTGTTTTTATCTAGAGCGCTTACTGCAACTTGCAATTGCCTACTCTTTCTATTTATGTATTAAGCTCTATCATAAGCCAAATATTGTGCTAGGTATGTGACATACCTCTCTCCTTCTCCTTTGATACCCAAAGAAGACAACCACTATATCTGTTTTGTTAAATCCTATATATTAAAGCTGAACAAAATGAATGAATAACTGAAGGAAGGTTGAGAGGGAGAGACTTCTTTTCTTGGTGAGAAGGAGAAGAGCAAGGTACGACCATTTAATGAGTGTGTACTGCAGGGATTGTTGGGCATTTTCTACTTGTTTAATTCCTCCATCCCTTTGGAGTAGATGGTACTATACTCATTTCATCAAACAATAATTTGAGGATCAGAGAGGTTAAGTCACTAGCTCAAGGTCAATAGCTATTCATTGGTGAAGGTAAAATTCACACCCAAATCTGTCCACTTTAAACCCAGTATATTTGCTTTCTATCTCACCAAATATAAGTGTGTCAAGAGATCATTCTGAAAGTCTGTTATTTCTCTGACAGCACAGTATCACTTGAAAGAGCAAGCATTCAAGTTCTTCCCACATTCTGCTGTGGAAAATCTGTGGTTATCAATATTTTCCATTTGTATTTAATCTCAAAATTTAGTTATAGGTAGAAAATAGATACATTAGTTGACCGTTGTAAAATAAACCTTGAGACCTTTTATCAGATTGTATTTTAAAAATATGACATGTTTCAAGAGTAAACTTTTCTCACTTAGAAAATAACTTTTATCTTAAAATGACACTCATCTTTAAAAAATGAATAAACCAACCTTGTATTTTAAATGAGCTAAGACATTAACAACAAAAGGTTCAGAAAGTCATAAGTATTTCTTTTAATTATCTAATGTGATTCCTGAACTCACGTTCTCTGTCTAATTATATATCCCCAATGTACTTTGAGGGGTTTCATTGTGTTCAAAATGAGCAATAGTTGGGTTTTTTTTTTATCACAAAGAATTCTCTTAGCTTTTTATTCCGTGTAAAGCTGTTCCCAAACACATTATTTAACTGATGTGCATTACACAAAATATATTGCTTTGGAAACACTTCAAACAAGGCAAATTCCACAGGAGACAGGGTTACTGACTAACACCTCCTGACAATATGACCTCTTGACCGAAACTTTTCTGAATGTGCATCACAAAAGACCCCTGACACCTGTCATTTTCAGAGATTAACACAAAAACTTCCAAAGAATTCCACAATGCTGCTTGAATAGAAAAAGAAATTATATACCCACATTTCAATAAATTTTGCCCCTCTCCCTCAAGCTATGTATCTTAATTTTGACCTGTTCTTATCTGTTTTAAAAATCCAGACAACCTTTAATACCAATGTTGTACACAGGCTTAAGTTCATCACTCTCATATCCTACCTCCAACACAACTGCAATTTTCGTCTGTGTCTAAAGAACAGATCCTTCACATCAAGCATCTCAGAGCTTCCCTGAGTAAGCCAAGCCTGCTTTAGTGTTTCAGAGAAAACTGTGCACACAGAGAGAACATATACTTATGGTTAAGTGTATCAAAAACCTGAAATAGTCATATCACCCTAATGGAATTGAGTTTTAAAGCTAATGTTTGCTTACAAAGCTTATTGGTATTTGCAAATGAATAATTTAATGCAAATCTGAACATTTGCAATTACCTTAAATCTAACATTTCTGGAATTGGGCAAAATAGTATCATATTTAATTTCATGTTAATTTGCAATTCAATACCTAAACATATACCTGGATGTTGTATATACATGTGGTAAAAATGAATTGTAGTTTTAATAAACCAGAGAGCTTCCTTAATAGAATAATAATGACATTAATGTGGATTTCTTTGTAAGGTAAAGATTTTTTTGCAATGTGAAAAAATTAATCATTTCTGTTCATCTAGATTTACTTATATCAAACAATGAAATACAGGTAAATATATACAGCAATTTAGAAGGCATATAGAAATTCTGAATACAGATAGAGACATATGGGTTGAGGTTATAACCAACTAAACTTAGGGAGCTGAAGTAAATACTTATATCACTGGCAGAGCAGAGACTAAAACTGTATTGCAAGTCAGAAGACTGGTTAGTACTCAAGGTTCTGTTTAAAAAAGAGAAGAAATGGTGATACACGATGGCTGAAGGGAAATCTGTTTTCACAGTCCACGACTCCGCTGCACAGAATAACCCATCCACGCTACGCACTTGTAGCACCAAAACTCATCTGTTTAGCAGGAAAAAATGTTCTTATTTAGAACTGTGTTTTGCGGGAGGGACAGAGGAGCAGTTACAAGTGTGCTTTACACTGTTTCTTAACTACGTTTCGGTACAATCATAAAGTAAAAGTTTACATTTATGGAAATAAAGCACTGTTTAGATTTTCAATTTTAAAGTAAATTAATACAATGTTTTATACATTTTAGTTTATTATAAAGCAATATTTTATTGCCAAGTATAAGCGCCGTACTTAACCTTGATATTTTTAGATCTTCTATCCACTTAAGGAAACTTTCATTTGCATGAATTCCCTAAATATATATTTTAAATAATGTAAATATGATGGTGATAGCTAACAGATATCGATGACTTTTAACATGTGTCAAACACTGTTGTACATCCTTTCTGTACAATAACTCATTTGGTTCCCACACATCTCCTATGAGGATGATATTATTAACTATTTCCATTTTAGAAATGAGGAAACTGGAGCCTGAAAAGTTGAAAAGGAAGCAAAACACTTTTTTATTAAAATACTTGTTGAGACTACTAAAGTTGCTCTTTGTCTTAAAATTTTTCACTGTAGTTTTCTAATTTTTAAATAAATATACATGAACGTATTCTATTCCAGTTATTTCTCCTAAACTTAAAAAATTTTACCTTGTTCTGCTTCTAAAAGTTTAACAGTCCAGTCATTGTGCTATAAAATACAATTTACCTCAAAAAAACAAAATTACAACTATAAGGAGAAGTCAGGAATTTACAGGTTGGTGGTAATCAAATGCCAAGTTTATCCTTACAAATGACATATGTCACCTTATTTAAAGCTGTTTGTCAGATGATCATTTCTTATTTGGAGAGTAGAGTGGCTAACTAATTATATATTTCCCTAAAGCTGTACTGTACTACCAAATATTAACATGAAAAGACTAGTGGCACCACGATGGGTCTATAGCAGGAAAGGACAACATCAGAAGCTGAAAAAGGCATTAACTTCAACTTTAAATTTCATTTTCCCCTGTTTAAATTAGATTTTTACATTATTTAAATGTAATTCTATTACATTTACTACATTATAGTGACACTTGAAGTGCAGCTATTGTATGAGTCTGCCTGCACCTCAGGTACAATATAAACTAAAGCTTATAACTCAGTTTTGAAAATTAGCTCATGAATCAAACGAGATATAAAGTCTAAGCTTCAAAACCCATCTTTATTTACCAGATTTGCAAGAAATCCATTTGGATTTTATTAATATCGGTAGTTATTTTTAAAATCAGATTTTGATTTTCTTTATACTCTTAACCATTCCATTTGCCAGCGACTGCTTTTCTCAGCTACTTATACCATACCACAACATTTACAGCTAAAATACAAATCATAAAATTACCAATAATGGGTTTTGAAGGTATTTTCCCCCTCCAAGTTCACAACATACATATATGAACATTGTAATGAGCCTATTTAAAATATATTTAATACTCAATCTATAAGTAACAGTGAACAGATTCAATAGATTCTTATGAAATACTTTGTGAAGATTAATCTACCTTAAAAATTTTTTTCTTCATCTGCTGTAAATCACTCTGAAAAGTTTCATTCTAGCTCTCAGATGCATTCATTCATTTGCATTCAACAAAATTTACTGTGCATCTACAGTGGGCAAAATCTTGCAATAGGATTCAGAGAAATGGTCCTTACCCGAGTAGATGGATAGGAAACAAATAATTATATGCCCTGAATGTTGTAAAAGGGGGAATCGACTCACAGTGGGTATGTATTTGTGGGTGGGTGGGGGGCAGATGGGTGAGGCCTCCCTGAAACGACTTTAAATCTCTGATTTGAAAGACGAGTAGAAATTCCATTTGTTAAGGGTGAAGGGTTAGAGGGCTGGAAGACAGGAGGAAAATTTTAATGTGGTGTGCATGTGATCCAGAGAACTGTTTATTAAATGGTCTGAGAAAGGCAGGAGAGAACTGGGTTAACTGGGACGGCAAAAGGAGGTTCAGTGTGGCTGGGGCAGTGGGAGCACAGGGCAAGCCAAGGGATGAATGAGGCTGGAGAGACAGGTCGATCAGGAGGGTCCCTGTCATGCCACGCCTGATGGACTTTTATTCCAAGTGTCAACCGGAAACACCAAAGAGAAAGGGAAATGACACGGTCAAACTTGGATTTCAAAAATATCTGGCTATCCAGGGAAAACCAGATGGGAAATGGTGTTGATGCCCTTAGATAAGAGGAGAAGGGTAGCATAGATGATGGCAATTGGGACAATGGGAAACAGACAAAATCAAAAGATATTTATGAACTAGGATTGGAAATGACTGGCAACAGATTGAATTTGGAGAATGAAGAAGAGAGATGAGATAACAATCTTAGACTTTTTTCTTCATTAGTGAGGTGGACTACAGTGCCATTTAAAGAAACAGGAAGCAATGGAAGAGAAGTCATTTGGGTGACAGAATGATGGTTCCACTTGGGATGTGGTGAGTTTGACAGGCTAGAAGATATCTAAACAGAGTTGAACCAAAAACACTGCAGGGATTATGAGATTATTAAATTAGAACACTGCTGTTAAATCAATTTTTATTCTACTTTGGAACTATTTATTTGCATATCTGAATAGGGGGTAGGTTTTAAAGGGAAATATCTTAGGCTTGCTTCATTTAAAGAGGATACAAAGAATAGCTACATGGAAATTAGTTGTTTTTTTCCCAATTGTGGCCTCCTAGTTTAATTGTTTATCCCTCTTGTTATTTTCCTTTAACAAAAGACTCATTTTCATATATTTAATATTAATAGACTATGAACTCCAAGGGTGAAGATATTTTTGCTGATTTATTTGCCGTCTATACATACGCTCCTTAACAGTGTCAAAAATTGACTACATAATAAATGTTGAATAAATGAATGATAAAGATATATAGTATATTTAATTATGGTAGTATAATTACAAAACGTACCTCAGGGGCAAATGAGAATCTCACCAAATAACTTGATGATGTAACATTTCTAATCCTGTTTTGCAGGGACCTTAGAACTGCAAGTAAATTATCAATGCCTATAAACCCTTTGACATCCTCTGAAGAAATTTGGGAATAAAAATGTTTATAATACAAATCTACACATTTTTAGATGATGCTAAAAGTGCTCTGAGAAATATTAAACTTATGATTTAAATCTTCTTAATTTAAAAATGCCCCCAAATCAAGTTAAATTCATTGTATTACATATTGATGCTTAATCTAGAATACATTATGGGTCAGTATGAAATGTGAATTTCTAATTACAATTAATTAATTTCTAATTGAATGCAAATTGGCTATTGCATTTCACACACAGAGTTCTCTACAACGGAGTGAGACTAGTGGTTAGAAGGGAAAAACTTCTTAATAACCTCATGGAGTATTATGCATTTATAGTGTATGCTTTCTGAAGGTGATTTCTTAAACTTTTTGAGAAATACTAATACATAGATACAATACCTATGTAAGCATTCAGAACACTAGGGTTATGGTAATATAAACCATTATAATTTTTGTATAATCTTATGTAATAATGTAAAGCTTAAATTGAAAACTGTAAAAAGCATTTTATTAACAAAATTTTCAACAAAATCCACATGATTAAATGGAGCTTATTATTTTGATACTTTATCTCAATTTTTCTGCAATTTTTCTGTCATTTTAGAAGACCATTTACATAGTTGAAAACTAGTTGGTAGCCCACAAAGTAAGACCTAAAACATAGTTTTGGCTTTGGAACAGCTCAGATTTTTCATCTACATTCTTTAATTTTAAATAAAAGAAAAATTTGGACTCTCAATTGGAAACACAGCACACTAAAAACAGACATAAAAGGAAATTAATTGTGAAGTTGGAAATGATCCTAAGTTACATACTGTTGAAGGCCAATTTATGTCTTGTTTAGAAAGGGGTCACCCTTTTCTAAGGGTGACGCCTACAGCAAATCTCTTGTTATTTACAGAGAATAAAAAAGCACAAACTCATTTTCTTAATAAGCTTCTTCAGTTCTTCAAATAGTTCTAAGAAATGCCAAAGGCTTGCCTTAGTTAACAAGTACAGATAATCCAAAGTACAGCAGTGTCAGCTAAATAATATTTGATCCCCAAAGATGCCGTTGGTGGGATTTTCATAGCTATAGAAATGTATGAGGTATAAATTTTAGCAATTCTTACAGTTTTGAGTGAGCCAAAAGAGCTTTTATCTTAATTGAAATAGCTGAGTACAAAAAAAAATGGCTCCAAAAAAATGGAATTTGTTTTCTATGTGCCAATTGAGATTCAAAAGGAATAAACTATTTTCTTCTTTTAAATTAAGTATAACTTTTTTCTAAAATAAAGAATATATGATAATTGTAGAGATTCAAAAATGGAGAAGATAAAAATATTACCCTAAGCTTGGTTACCCAGAGATAGCCACTATTAACATAGTTTTCCCATTCTTTGTTTTGTAAAAAATGTTTAAACATTAACTGTAATCTTGCTGTACATGTTAACCATACAGACTAAATTGATTATTTTAAATGTCTATTTTCCTGAGTATAAAAGTAATAGTTGTAGAGAACTTGAAATATACAGATAAAGTCATCAATATTAAAAATAAGTATTATATATTTACTAATTATTTACTAGTTTTGAGTACTTGTTCTCAGTTCAGAATTGTACATGAGATTTATCTAAGTATAATTTGATGCATCCTGGAGATGTCAGTGTTTGCAAGATTGCATTAAGACACAGTAATTATTTTAGAAAATAATTCATGTAACCAGTGAACAAAGCTGTACCAGTGAGAAAGGAATGGTAGAGTCTGTCTTGAGGAGGAGAAATTATTAACATGGCTGAAAGGAGTTTAGCATAATACAAAATGAGGCTTTATCACCAAGTGCTATAAAGGTGTGGTGATTTAAAGAATTGAGAGACTCAATTTGACACAGTATTATGGGATATCAGTCCATGTTTTGCCAGCTCCTAATCCATGAACAATTAAACGCTCTGTTTTTCAGCCTTTGTCTGTCTCCTGGTTAGATTTCAAAGAGGGATATTGAACTGAGAGCCAGAATCAGGCACAGAGAGTTCTCCTGTGTGTTTAATAATCACTATTCAGCAACAACTATACATAGGATAACTACTGACCACTTGGCGTTTATAGTGACAGTAGGTTCTTTTAAGGACAGAAAGATAAATGGTATATGCTTGAGTGCTGGCCTCAAACATCTTACATTCTCTAGCTGGAGACATAAAACATGAGTAAAAAATAGATAATACAAGACATAAAACATTGATTTTATTCTTAGTCTTTCCTATCCTTTATTATTACAGATCTATGAGAATTGTTTGTAAATACTGTCGAAACGACGCACGTTTTGTCTACTGACTGTTTACACATAAAGTGCATAACTTATTTGAAATTACTGTGAAAAGTTTCAGAACACTGGACAGTGTGTGTACTTTACTGGTCACATGACATGCATTTCATTGTCTCACCTACAACAGGAATGTTGGTAAGAACAATGGAACGAACCCAAAGGACTACCTTAAAAGCCGTTCTTTGCTCTTCTGATATTCCTACTTGGAATTCTTTACACTTGGAATTGCAGTTTCAGGCCCCCACTCTGCTTTAATCCACTCACACAGAATGTCACTAGATCGTGTACTAGAAGTGCCAATTCCATCTTTGGACCCAGTGACATACAAAAAATACTATGTGGAGTCACCATTTTTTAAGCATCCTTTTTTAAACAGCTGTATTAAGGTATAATTTACATACCATAAAATTCACCCAGTTTAAGAGTACAATTTAGGGTACAATTCAGTGTTTTTAGGAAATTTAGAGTTGTACAAGCACTACCACAATCCAACTTTAGAACATTTCCATCACTCCAAAAATTTCCTTTTACCCATTTGCAGTCACAGTTCCTTCCTACTTCTGGTCCCAGGCAACCACTAATATTTCTGTTTTTATCGATTTGCTTTTTCTGGACATTTCATATAAACGGAATTATAAAATATCTGGCTTCTTTCACTTAGCAAAATGTTTTTGAGGTCCATATATGTTGCAGCATATATCAGTATTTCACTCCTTTTTATTGCTGAATAGTATTCTGGTTACGTAGTACTTATCCATTCACCAGCTGATGGACATTTGGGTTGATTGTACTTTTGGTTATTATAGATAATGCTACTACAGATATCTGTATAAATGACTTTGTGTGTATGTATGTTTTCTTCCTCTTGGGTAAATACAAAAGAGTGGAATTACTGGATTATATAGTACATGTATGTTTAACTTTTTAAGAAACTGCCACACTATTTTCCAAAGCGATTGTGCCATTTCACATTGCCCCCAGAACTGTATACAGGTTCTTGTTTCTCCTTATTCTTGCTATTATAGGCCCTCCTTATTACAACAATTTTAATGAGTATGTAGTGAGTGAAGAAGCATAACATACCGGTTATAATTTACACTTTCCTAATGATGTTGAGCATCTTAGCATGTGCTTATTTCCCATTCATATATTTTTTGGTAAAATGGCTACTCAAGTATTTTATTCATTTTTAAATTGGGTTGTCTGTCTTATTAGTGAGTTGTAAATTTCTTTATATATTCCATGTTATCACAAATTTTAAAGAACCATATTTTTTATTTGGATAGAATATATTTGAAAGGGATGAATGTATGATCAACTGATAGCAGCCATTTAAAAAAAATTGTGATTATTTATTTAACAGTTGTTGGTGATTCTTGAGCTAGGATTTAAGCTGTGCATATGTCAGCTCTTTAATCATTGTATCTATCACAGTGACTAGTTTTACTGCTTATACATACATGGATAAAAGCCAGGATACTGGTTGGAGTTAGGATGAATAAAATGATCGATTTTATTTTGGGGCAGTAATCTGCCCAAGCCTCTGTATCTCGCCTTAACATATTTCAATATCAAGGGTCCAATTTTCTAAGCGTTTCTAAGATTATTATAGATCACAATAGAAATTTCTTCATCCCTTCCATCTTCCTTTCCTTCTTCCATTCTTTCTTGCTTCTCAAATTAATTCTCCTCTATAGTCGAGGTGTTACTTAAAATATCTACTACTATTTTATTGCCAGTTTTTGGAAAACATTTCTTAGCATTGTTTGACATATGTTAGACATATATACGTTATCATTCTCTTCAGTTTTATGCCATAACTAGACTGTGTCTTCAAATAATAACTTTGTAATGAGAACATAATTTAACGAAATTGATGAACTGTGATGTTCAAACACTTCAATTTTGGGAACTTCAGGTAGTCAAAGCTCTTAAAGCACTTCTAGTAACTGAAAATGGTGATAAATTATGATTGTAATCATTACTGTTATTTGTTAGCATAGGTAGCACTGGTGAATAGTAGGCCATCAAGCTTAGTCTCTATAGAAGAGCTACGGATGACGCACGGCAAACTCACTAATAAATATTATGACTTCTATGTTAAGGACTTCTAAATTTTATCAAGTGCATCACTTGTGCCAAGCCATATAAAAATAAAACCAAATTTAAGTAAATATAATATTTTAGATAGTTATATGAGAGTTTTAAAATAGATTAATTGAAAGGGTCATTTTCTGTCTCTGAACATACCTCCTCCTACAAAATATCTAACACTATGCCAATAACTTAAAACTATGAAATCACTTAATAATAACATAACAAGGACTTTAGGAACAAGTAATTTCCATAGTATGAGGTAGATCACAGAAATGGGTGAAGAGGCTGGCTGTATAGAAATTAAATCTAAAGCCTTCATTCACGTACTATAGTGTCCCCCAAAGGGGGATATATCTTAATCACAATGATGGAATTTTATTGAGAAAACGATATGCATTGCAAATAAATGTCTTAATTATTTAAATAACTATGAAATCTCCTATGAAATAATAATGATGGGAATGTACTATCTTTGATAGGATATAGGGTTTAGGGTTAGAAAGCTTGATTTTGAGTCTGACTCTCAATGTGATTTTGGACAGGTGGGTTTTGAGCATCAAGATTCTCATCTGTAAAATGGGGATAATAATAGCTACCTACCGCACAGAACTGTCCAAAACACTTTATTAATGTGCTAAAAATATTCTGGAAACTGTTAAAAGACATGAATATGAGTTTCCCTTATTATAATTACTTGAAGACAGGTTTCCAAGTATGCTGGTAACTTGGGAGGTGAGAAGATCCATTTATTACAAAACAACAATCTTTACTCGACATTTATAACCAAAGTTAAACTATAAAGCTAGTATTACAAAATAGTATTTTATGATAATTTAAAAACTAACACAATAATATTTATTGTTGTCGTAGTATCACATCTAAATTTAAATAGCATGATCATGTCATTTGAGTGGTATTTTCTGTCACGAGTAATTGGAATTAATGATAAATCAACTAGAGGCCTCTGAATTTGAAAACCATTCATATGCAGCTCCAACCTCCAAAATATATAAAGCTTTAGCTTCTTTACAGGTGAAAAAATTGAAGCTTTGGAAGGTTATGTAACATGCCTTTGTTCACACAGTAAGACTGCGATACTTTTACAACAGCATAAGTTGATTCCAACATAGTAGAATCATGAAATTTTAGAATTTTGAAGGTGGGAGGGATTTTTCTATCTAACCTACTCATTTCGCATGTTAGAAAACTGAGGTCCAAAAAAACAAATTGACTTTTCCAAGGTCATACTAGTACAAGAAAAATTAAATACAAGAGAGTGGATCCCCAGGTCATATGACCTCATACATAAAAAAAATAGAATATATTAATTTCTACCAAGGTAATTTGTCCCTTGAAAAGTATTCATTTCACTGAAATAATAACATATTCACATCTTAGATTTCTTCAACTATTTTCACATTAAAAAGAGATATCAAACAACATCTCCTCTTCAGGTCACATGAACACCTCCCGTTTTTGTGTTTTAAAGTTAAGCTGTACTTGCTAGTCTTAATACTCTGGTAGTAAATGGATGGCAACTGATTAGGCTACAAAGGGTGTTTGTTTGATGATTTAAGTATTATATTTTACATTGGGCATCTAAGACCAGAATAATGGAGAGCAGTATCTAAAGATCATAAAGGTATGTCTTAAAGAGATTTAATTTTGTGTGCACAGCTTTTAAATTCAAATTATTCTTCAGCAACTTTCTCTTTGAAATGAGCTAAATGACATCAGTGGAAAAAATTCTACATAGTGACATCATCCTGACCAACAAAACGTCCATATATTCACTTTCTACACCACTCTCTGTTTCAAAAGTAGCTGTAGTAATGAATATACTTTTATTTCCCAAACTAAAAATTTCTATTTGAGCTTATATATAGGATACTATGACTTTAAATATAGGCATATAGGTTTTCTCCTCTCACTGAATTAAGCAGATACGTGACTATCACAGTTTAAAATCTCATAACACCTCCTACCATATGCCTTATTACTAAAACATAGCACTAATACCTGACTGGTGACACATATCAGTACCTTTCAAGAGGCCCTCGTTTTGCTTTATAGGAGACATGTGAGCAAGAGACTCAACAAAACACATTCAAAGTTGGGCCATTTCAGAGAATTAGATTGTGGTTGTACATAAGATTTCTGATAGAGAAGTACATAACTAGAATAAGAGAATTGATTCTAGGCCCAAATGAAGTTACAATGCCTCACACTTCACTCCAAGGCCTTGCAGACTAGTGATGTCAAACAGAAATATAATGTGAACCACATATGCAATTCTAAATGCAGTTGTAGCCACATTAAAAATATTTTAAAAATGTGAAATTTATTTTAATAATGTATATTATTGGGACTTCCCTGGTGGTCCAGTGGTTAAGAATCCGCCTTCCAATGCAGGGAACACAGGTTCAACCCCTGGTCGGGGAAATAAGATCCCACATGCCATAGGGCAACTAAGTCCACGCGCCACAACTAGTGAGCCTGCATGCCACAACTACAGAGTCCTGGTGCTCTGGAGCCCACTCACCACAGCTAGAGAGAAGCCCGCGCACCGCAACAAAAGATCCTGCATGCCACAACTAAGACCCGACGCAGCCAAAAATAAATAAATAAATAAATATTTAAAATAATAATAATACATTTTATTGAACCCAATATATTCCAAAATATTATCACTTTAACATGGATCAGTATTAAAATTACTAGTGAGATATTTTACATTCTTCCTTTTGTACTAAGTCTTCTAAATCCAGTGTGTATTTTACATTTATAGCACATCTTATTTCAGAATAGCCACTTTTAGGTGCTCAATAACCACCTGTGATTGGTTACTGGCTACTGAATTGGACTGAGCAGATCTAGAGTATCTATAGAATAGCAGAGGCTCCACCAGAGCAGGCCTGGGCACATGGTCTATAGGTCTACAGGGACATGGAGTGAGATGTAAAGGGAACTATTTCTCTTCCTTCAGGCAGTTTGATCAGGGTACTTGCACACTTGACAATGTAAGGATTATACAAAGAAAAGGTCTTTTACTACCTGGTAATACAGTTGACTCTTTAAAAAAAGTGGGTTTGAACCGTGCAGGTCCACACAGACAGGTATTTTTCAATAGTAAATACCTCAGTACTACATGATCCGTGATTGGTTGAATCACAGTATTTGGAGCAAACGCAGGGATGGAGGGCTTGACCACAAGTTACAGGTGGATTACCTCTGCGGTGTTCAAGAGTCAAGTGTAATTGACCAGCCATTCTTATGGCTAATTTCTATTGAGCACTTACCAGATAGGACATTCCTTTAATCTATTAAAGTCACTTAATCCTCACAGTAGTCTTGTGAAATAGGATCTGTTCTTATCCCCATACTATACAAGATGCTTGCTTGGAAGAGCCTGTGGAAGAACTGCAATCAGTTGTTGCAGATATGATTTCTTAACAAAGGAGGAGAAGTAATGCATACATAATAATAGTAAACTATTAAAAAATGTAATGGTCATCTACATCACGTCCTGCAGGTACACTGGGTAGACTTGGGAAACACTTGCTGCCCCAGTAATATGAATATTTTTAAAAGCTACAAATGTATATTTTAATGTCATAGTCTGCATCTCATAATAACACAAGATTTAGGAAATTTAGATGAAAACAAAGAGACACTCAGAATCACTTCTAATAACAATGTAATATGTATCAATAAACATATGTATCAATAAACATACGTATCAATAAACACTGAAAAGCAACCACAATAAGATACCTTCGGTACACAAACAGTGAATATTATACAAGAGATAAGTGAAAAATCAAAAAGGTCAATAAATTAAAGATTGATTGCATAGCATTGCATTGTGAGTAATGAATGAGCATGTTTTCATAAAACCAGTTTTCTTCAATTATCAGTCTAAACCTAAGGACCATTTGTGGACGCTATCCTACTAATGTATCAATTCCTGCTCCAAAGGTATAGGAAATAAAATGATAAGCTAAAGCTAAGCAAAATAATGAATTTGTATTTTCTAATAATGGGCTGCTATTTATCTATATGTTTATTATTTGACAGAGTACAGAAATACCCTCTTTACTCCTACTTTTACCTGATTAATTTCTACTCATTCAAATCCTCAAGGCTTCCCTGACACCCCACCACCATTGCTGCCTCTATCTATGCTCTTAAAGTAACTTTCTTATCTCCTTTGAAGTACTTGTCACAGTTACAATTTTACATTTATGTATGTGATTATTTGGTGTCTATATCCCCTGCTAGATACTAAGTTTCATGAAGGCAAGAACCTGATATCAGTTTTTGCTACATATTTAATCTGCTAGCAAAGTGCCTAATACCTAGTAGGCACTCATTAAATATTTGTTGAATAAATTAATACACGTGCTAAGCATTTTATAAGCATAATTTTATTAACCCCTAAAATAATCCTATTAGTTATTTTTCCTTCTAGTTCATAAAGAAAATGAATCTTAGGTTAATTGATTAGCCCAAGACCACCTAGCTATTAATCAGCATTGAACTCAAGTAGTTTAATTCTCGATCATTTTTCAAAACCCCAGACTTGTTTTCTAATTCTTCCCAGTACTTCGTGGACCATATCCAATCGAAGTATTATTGACTCTACATCTTAAATTTGTTTCCTTTTCGTCTTCTGCACTGCCTGTACCTAGGCCACACTGTGATAAAATTGTCTTTCTAAAATACGTTATCTGCCATCATGTTTCTAACGGAAAAAATCTTCAATGGCTGTTCAACACCTGAGAATGAAAGTCAAAATTTCTGGGCATAACAAACAAGGTCCTCCAGAATTAGATCTTGCCTACTTAGTCTTTGCATGAGGTGCATCAAATTACTGAATGGTCCCCAATATTTTGTTCTTTTTCACAGCTTCCTATCTTTGTGTACCCTTTTCCTACTACCTAGAATCCCTCCTCCCCTTTCTCTGCCCATTGATCCCCACTTTATCTTCATGACCCAATTAAATTGTCTTTCCTAAAATCTTCCCAAACAAGCCAGGCTGGCTGAATCACTCCCACCTCTTCTCCGAGCCCTCACGGCACATCTACTTCTGTCACAGCATGAATGTCTTCTATACTGAAAGCTGGGAGAATATTTTCATCAGCTTTTTCAACAATTAGTGAAAAGAGACTGGGTCATATTCGTCGAACCCAGTGAACGAATAGATACAGATTTCTCAATTCTGTATCCACAATTCAACCTGAGGCAATTTCTGTGAGGAGGACATTACTAGAGTGTTTATTTAGTTACAGAGCAGAGTATTTTTGCATATGAGGTGGGACATTTTGGACACTGTAATGAGAAGGGAGGGAGTGGACTGTCCACGGGCTACATGAAATTTCAAGGGGCAGCAGAAAGCTTTTTCCTCAAAGTGTACATAATATTAACTGAAAAGAATGATCTTAGTATTTTCTTATTAATAATATTACAAGTAATTTCTAAGGATTGAGTACCTACGTCAGAAAACCATTCCAGGAGATTTTTACAAAATCTGTGAGACAGCTAATACAGATTTGTGGAAGGCATTAAAATTTGGAAATACCAGTTAAATAGGGCTTTTTAACAAGAAGCTGTTTTTTACATCCTGTTTTTTTCCTTAACGAAACAGGCTGCTCTACTGTAAGAAAAGAAAAATTACATAATAAAACTATATCTGATCAGATTTTTATCATAACTTGTCGTTACTAAAACCCTCATCTCTTTATCTCTCTACACAAACAATACAAATTAGGAAAAAAATATATTTAGTGCTAAAGCCACATAGAATGATTTGGATGTGCTTGATTTAACTCAGGTACAACATGCAGGTGAAATTTTACTAATTAATTTTTCTATTATCTGTGTCAGCACATGTTTTAATAAATAGGAAATATACATTTTTGAAAACTTAGAAAACCACATTATAACCTTTTTTTTCCTAATGGTAATTATCACCTAAATTTATCATGAAGCATTTCACCTGGTATCTTGCGTCTGCATTGTTCATTTTTCTAATACAGTACACAAACTAATTATCCCACGTTAGATATGTTTTAGTATGAGTTGAAAAAATACTAAAAGAGAAACACTTCAATTGTTATATTTGAAGTCACTTGTAATGATTTTGAACACTGATTTATCTTTGCTACTGCTTATCTTCAACCACATAAATATATAAAGAAGACTGTGTGCATTTTAACAATACATAGTAAAGAT
>NC_083322.1:34772133-34774633 GCF_963455315.2 Globicephala melas
ATCAGGGTTAAAGACATTCAAAATGAAATGAAATCACAGTATTATTTTGTAAATGTCAAATACTATGCTTTTGAAAAAAATCACTGCTCTCAATTTCATTTTGAAAATAAAATATGGGGATTCTAGCATTTAAATGGTTACTCAAAGACTCTGTTTTGAATACTAGGGATAAAGGAACTGACAGTAAGAAAGTACTGACCAGATGTTTTTAAACACCATCACCTGAAACACCTTCAAAGCAGTACAATCTCATAAAACATTCAGAAAGATTATCTGACTTAATGAATGCTCAAAATGCAAGCTCAAATCTACCCTGTAAAGCAATCAAGTTTTTAGCAACTATTTTGACCTTAGTGACACAAACAATGAATTCTGCAAACCTAATATCAAAATAAAATTCTACATCTAATGCAGAATAATTTCTCAATGTAGTTAATCTAAAACAACATTTGAAATACGTTACCTCCATATATTATACATTCTGGTATTTAGTACTAATTTTAGAAGATTAGAAAAGAATGAGGGAGATAGTAATTTCATCAGGAGAAAGCTTTTTTGTTACTAATTTTTCAGTGAATATAAAACAGCAAAGCGTACCAACAAGGATGTGGCTCCTACGAACATATCCATTACATTACAATGATATTACAATATTAAAACTTAAAGAAGATACTCCAGCTTTCAGAAATATTTCAATATTAGTAAACAAAATGCAAGAAAAAATACTAGCTATAATTTATTAATCCCTTTTACTCTGCCAGTCCATTTATCATTAAGTATTTGTTATAATGTATTCCAAACACTAACCCTTCCTCCTAAATACATGCCTGATTTAATTCAAACTGCTCACCTCCATGAAAATACAAAAGCCATAAAAATCAAGGTAAACATTCTGTTCTCCAAACAGGCCATATTCTGCCAGAAGTTCATGGCAAACAAAATTCAACTTTGTTCACATCACTCACTGCCTCCTAAATTATATTTATAAATAAGACACCTTAGCCAAAAATAATTAGTCCGTTATACTTTTAAGACATAATTGAATTTTTTGTTCAAAACTGTACAATTAAATAACACCAAGTAAAGATACATTTGTAAATTTATTTCACTTCTCATGAATTTGTTTTAATACTTCCCCATGGTTTGTATTTTTTCTGAAACGTATTGAATACGTTAGAATTAAAAGCAATCACTGCATTCATTTTATAAAAAGGACATTCCAATCCTTAATGAACTTAAAGGCCTAGTTGAAAACACACTCATGGAAGGACAGAAATTCAATAACCTTAACTGTCTAACTATATTAATACATTTAAACTATAACCAAGGGAAGAGACATTTACAAAGGTTTTTGCATGTTTATTTATTAAATCATTACATATCTTCCTGTAGACACTTCCTGAACTGTCTTTGGTAGACACCTACTATACCCATTGTGTTAAATCACTTCTAGAAGGCACTCCACAAACATGCAATACATGACTAAACTTTCTAAGTTATCTGAAGGACATAACTTTTTGTATTTACTTCTGTTTAAGGTTTATATAAACAAACTGTGTAGAACAAAGTAAACTTCAAACTCACGTTATAAACACACCTTACAGAACTTATCATAAAATGCCTCCAGAGTACTATAAAGTATAGCCATGATTTTACTCTGTTTTCTTTATAAGAAAAAATCTAATCAGAGTTTTAAGAAAAATAAGTTACTTCTCTGCATTTCCTTTCGGAACCTGTTGTCTATTAGTACTAAACTGTAATGTTTATTTTCAGTTGTCATTTTCACTTGCCTTTATAAATGCAGTTTAATGTGTTCTCAGACAAAATAGAATTTGGCTAAAATTCTAAGGACTCTGACTTAGGGAAGTCAGTAGCAATATTATAGCATTCCACTGGTATGATATTTCTATAAATACATTGAAAGGAAAAAAGGGTTATCTTGAAACCTGCATTTATTTAAAGTAATGTGTAAAATAGGCTAATTCTGCAACTTTGGTAGGCATTTAAATCCTATGATGGTGAAAGCAAAATTTTTTGAAACAAAATAAAAATTATCTTCCCAATAACTGCTGTCTATTAAAAGAGACATAATTCCCAAATAATAGGGAACTTATTCAAAGAGCTGTATATAGAGCTTTTAAAAGATTATTCTTGAAAACAATGCCTAAAGGTTGAGATAGTACTCAGTACATATACTCTAAGGTAACTTTCTAAAGGCTGTTATTATTTAAAATAATGATTCTATTAAATTTTACTCTAGTGTGGGCACTTGCTTTAACTTTTGAGCTGCATTCTCTCTCATTATATTCCAACTTAAAAATGTAAACGATACATCACTTAATTTGAAACAATTTTCAATAATACTTCATTATATTTTCATTTTAATGATCTTTTCATGTTTAGTCTGAATGCTATCCAGAGTTTGAAAGAAATCACCTTTATTTTAAAACAAGTATAATCTTATTTTCAAAAAGGGATACTAATTCTGGCCTAATATAAG
>NC_083322.1:34777133-34782133 GCF_963455315.2 Globicephala melas
TATAACTATTGAAATTAATGGTTATAGTTTAATAGTTTTAAAAGGTATTTTCATCAAAACCTAAATTATCAGATTATTTCTATGACTCTGAAAAATCAGTTAAAAAAAAGACATGCTAATTTATAAAAGACCATCAGTAACTGGGCTAGCAAAGCAAGTTAGTATAATAAAAACTACAAATACAACTGATAGCTGTTCTGATTAAAAAAAAAAAAAAAGCAACATCAACAACAAAAACCCATAATCATAAAGGAAACAATTGCTGTAACTACAGTAAACTACTTTTGAACCAAATGTGTTTATGAACATATAGGCTTTGTTAAACATCTTATTGAACATTAACAAAGAAAAATCATACAAATGAAAACTGATACACAGTGATGGATTTTATAAGAAAAAAACAAAGCTAATACTCTTTTCTGAGATTAGGCAGCTAATAAGTATTCAAATTAGGCATAAATTTTACATGCACAATGTTTAAAATATTCAGAGAAAAGGTCTGATTGCCTTTACTAGTTATATGAAAATTATAATTTGGGTTCTCTTCAACTGTAGAAACAGACAGACATAACGTCCACATATTGCATTTAAATTTTACTTTTGACAATACATCTGCAGTATATATGTATGTGTATGTTTTTACCTCATCGTCTAAATCTGTTTGAAATACTTATTTTCTCTGGGTAGAGTCTGCAACACAAGGAATAAAACTTAAAATTACTGTATGTTCAAATGTAGCAGACAGGTGCAGTATTTAATACTAACCTTTGGGTAGTTAATGTCAGGACCAATTGAATGAATTAAAGAATTCTGCATGTATTACTGTGTTATAATCAAAGCCATCAAATAATTAAGAATAACTAACAAGCGGAGAGTCATGTGTCTAAATCTTTATTACAATTATGAAGAAAGACCTACATAACTTCCAATTTCTATTAACCAGAGGATTTTATTATCCCTTGTGGAATTTTTGACTTTATAAAACCCTGGAGTATAAACTGTGATTTACATTTTAAGTTCAATCATCTAAGTGTTAGTAAAATCATGCTTAAGAAAAACAATAACAGTGACAGTACTTTTTTCTCTGCAAAACAGAAGGATCTGACTCAAGATTAATATGCAAAAAGAAGGGCAACTGTGTAATTAGATGATTATAATGTACATTTCACCTAAAGAAGAGAGCGTGAATTATGTCCACTATAAAGGAGACATATCTTCAAGGATAATGAAGATGCTTTCCAGTATTTACTAAGTTTCTCCTAGTGACATCTCTACACCTATTTTCCACTAGAGGAAATATTTTCAGCACAGTGTGAGGTGCTGTTTACCTTTTAAAGTATATTTTAAATAATTACAAATTCAGCGTATTCTTTCAAAGTGGATGTGCTTGTGATCCCAAATATATCAAACTAAATTATTCATTCTTCTCAATCCTACCACAAACATTTTACAAAAATCAGTGAAAATAATTTTCAGATCATTAAAGAGAAAGGTGAAATTGGGAGTCGCTGTTTTAATGTTTGTCTGAACTGCTAGTTAAACCTTTAAATCTTTCATCATGCACAACTTTTCAGCCACATCAGAAAATAACTCTTCCGACCTTGCACTCAAATGATACAGTTCTACTTTTCTCCCCTGCATTATGTTTTCCTTTCTTTTCTTTTTCTTCTTTTATTTTTTTAAAGCAAGTCACTGTACAGATACTTATTCTCTACACCACTTCCCTTTTGAAACATTAAACTGACACTGGAACTGACTGCACAAGATTGCATTTTCTCTTCCTAAACAACTTGAATTGAAAGGTTACTTAGTGTAACAATATTTACTTGCAGAATTGTGTTGTTACCAAGGGTATAATGGATGGTGGCTATGCAGGTTTACGCAAGAATGAGTGAAGCATGAGGCATTAGCCATGTGTTTGACATGTTTCAAATTGCTATAATCCAGCATTAAACACACCCAGCAATTCATGCCATTTCTTGCAGCCATAATCTTGAATAAAGCGTGCACAACCACTTATTATATAAATTAGTATATGACTCCCTGTTATAGTCACAACAGTGCTTTTGTGTTTATTTTGCATCAAGATGTAGTCTTTTATTTGTACAAATAGCAGGATATAAAGACATAGCTCAATTAGACCTCCTTACTTTATGATAGGGTGGTACTGAATGCTAGACTTGTTGGCTTTATTTTTTCCTCTAAGAGTTATAGGTTCCATTGGTATAAAACTGTACCATGTGAGATAGACGTTTGCCAGAGCGATAACGGAAACCTGCGCGTACCCTGTTCCATATTCACTACAATGTTCGAAAGTTTGAAACTTGACCTGGGCAAGTACAGTTAGCTGTGTTATCTCAACCACCACCAGGGACACTATTGGTTCGCGTTGCTCACTCAACCTTTTCCCTCTGGTCTTCTCTCTCACCTTTTTCTCTCTCTCCCTCTCTCATCCACTCTACCTCTCTCCCATCCTTCTTCTCTTCCACCCTCTTTTGTATGTATGTATATGTATGCGTACGTATGGACGGATACGGATGGATAGATGATAGCACTAACTGTATATGTCAAGGATGGTAAGAAGGAAAAAATAACCTCACTTCCCCACCACACTCACCTGTCCGCATACACGGACACTCCATCTTATAATCATGGTGCCTTACTATTCAACCTCATTTTGTTTGGCATCTTGCCACTTACTCAAAACAAATGGATGAAAAAAAGTGACTTCCTAAAAAAACTAAGAATAAATAACGGTACATATAAAAACTTTATAACTATTTATTTCTATGAACTTTTCTTAAACAAAATTATTTACAGTGACATTAAAAGACATTTTATGTCCAGTACCTGGTTTCTTTCAGTGTCTAATTTATTTAACCAAATAAATGCATTAAATCTAAAAGATTCCAAATATGACATCTAAAGAAAAGTGAGCCATAAGATTAAAAAGTAATCATATATTCTTAAATAGTTCTTCATTTTAAGATATCAATATTAAATATTACTAAATATTTCTATGTACAGTCACACAAGAAAGGGTTAAGTATGTGGAAAATCTACACATGTAAGAAGAAATCACATACATTTACCTCAAAATATGAGTTAAATACTGATTTTGAAAACTTGACTGTGATGTAAAACTTCTGAAAGAAACTAGCATTTAAATAATAACTTCTGTGCTCTGGTGGAATTAATTCATCATGGACACCATGCACAGCGCACCTGAAATCTAGTACTGCTTTGCTTAAAGTATTTAATGCTAAGATTGCCTAATAAATCAAAATGCCAAATATGAAGGACATAGTTGAATGTGTAAGAACAAAAATTGAACAAGCACATGAATATTTTTAATTTTTAAAAATGGAACAGGGAGTCCTTTACAACATGATTTAGAGAAGGATATCTATTGTTATAGCAAGTGATATTATCTTTATTATAATAAGTGATATGATCTTAAGTAAATGAAAATTAAGTTGGGTATAAAGTATTTGCCACTGCTTTTCACTTGTTTAAGCAACATGTCTAAAATGCTATTCACAAACTAAGGTCACCTTTCCAGGAAAAAAAGAACAAAAACCCTTTAATTAGTAAAAATTCAAATATTCATTCAAAAAGGTAAATATGCCAAACATCCAAAGTTGTAGGGCATTTCAACATGGTATTTTTAAAAAATAATGACCATGACTACCTTTAGCAAACAGAATACTCTTAGATCTTCAAGAATGACAAACATCTGGGAAACATAAGAGTAGAACAAATAAAAATCTTATCTTTCACTTCAATCAGCTATTAACTAATTCAGTAATTCAGTATGTTATGTTTTGCTCCAGGATTATAATTAAACTAAGATTTAAAACACAAGCAACAAAACACAAGTATTTCATTATGAAAACAGCATAAAATACTAAAATTGTTTCCTCTCTATGCTATTTCATTTAAATATAGTACAGCAGCAAATCTGAAAGAATGGTAGCTATACAGATGTATTTTACTGAGACATTATGCTTCTGCATCTTATAGTTCAATAAGCCCCGTTCACAATATAATTGGAAAGGATTTGATAATACTGATGATTCTGGTGAACTAATTATTTCCATATATTATTTCAAAACTACATTTGTATGTTAATCTTTATATCAAATCTTTAACTCTCACACATTCTTATAATTACCATATGTAGCATCTATTTCTCAAGCAGGTGAAAATCTATACAAAGTTTTACTTTTCAAGGTACATGCTAAATGGTCAGTTGTCCATTAAGGTTTATAAATTTTAATGCTAGTTTAATTCATTAAAATTATTTTAATGTTTTAAGTCAGTCCTTTCTACTATGAATATTTATTTTTTAAAACAAGGGAAGAAGAAAGCTTGGGGAAAGTTTATTTCATTGTTATTCTATAACCTCTGACAAACTGAGTTGGCGTTCATTTATGATACCAAAACGTAATATTTTCTGCAACGTGTTGAACTATCTATCTCTGTATCTTACATATGTGAGAGCAGGACTTAAAAACCAAAGAATGTTACCGAGGTACCAATACAAAAATAAATACTGGTTACAGTTTACATGAGACCTGATAAGCAGGTATATTCTGTCATACTTTTTCTCATCCTTGCCTAAAGAAAAAGTCGCTTCAAATTCTTGAGACCAGGAATATTTTAGTATAGGAAATAGAGAATTTAACAGTAAAAAAGTGTTAAAGCAATAAGAAATAATTAGACCTCCAAGAACATAGAAAGACCTGCCTAGCAGGCAAAACCTCCCTCTTTTTTATTTAAAAAGCTTAGTGATTGAGTTGTGCAAGCTTGCAAGCTTCCATGCAGTGGGTCCACTTACAGTCAAATTCCCAAAGGTTGGACTACTTGCAATAGCCTTCACTGATCCCCTGGCTAATGAGAGCTCTGAGTATGTACTTCTCTTATGATGGCAGTTTCACCTTTCCTGCCACCTATCTTTCCTTCACCCTCAAGCTTACTTTACTTCAATCTTCAGTCTC